>NC_134706.1:31106795-31264295 GCF_043290135.1 Rhipicephalus microplus | reverse complement strand
AATGATGTGCTTCCCGCGGTCGGCGTATGCTCGGGCATTCGTGCCGGCCCGCTGATTCTCTATTACAGTTTCATAAAATGAATGATCCACCTTCACTGGAAGAAGACTTTTGCTAGAATAAATTTTTTGCATTCATTCATTCATTCATTCATTCATTCATTCAGGGAATCATTGGGTCATAATCTAAGCCACTTGTGTTGGTTATCAAGCTATATAAAGATAATTGTGGCTAATTAAGGTCAGTGCCAACGCATATCTATTTAAAGGCAATTGTGGTTAATTAAGGTCAGTGCCTACGCATATCTCAGGAATTCACTCCGAAGTTGGCGCGGGGCTTTGAATTTATTCCCAAAAATTTGTCGCCATGGCGTATGAAGAATAAGTGAAGTCATACAGAATGATTCTGACTGGACATCGTTCAAGGACCTGTGGTAGCGACTCAGTGAGCTTGTTCCCCGCGACACCACAGCTGTAGTTTTCATCGCATAGGTATTCCTTCAGTGCGGCATATCCTAATGTGTTCAGTCGGATGGGCCCCGTCTGAAGGTGCGTCTTGGTTCTGCTGTCCGGCGATTGGCGCTGTTTCTTGTTTTCTGTGAACATGTACTGACCACCTGAATCAGGAGTCTAGTGCGCTTCACTAGCTTTATTGTGTATACTTAAGTATTCTTTGAAAAAGTATTTCAAACTTGTGTAAGTGGTTCAGGCTACAAAATTATACAACTATTCGCACATGACTTTAACCGAAGTGATCTGTGTCAAGCGCACTACGGACACTCGAAAGTTACTCTAATTCGAAACCGCGTTTTCTTCTCTTAGACTGAATTGCCGACAGGCTTGTGTCTGTCGAATATGTCTAACACCTCTCTAGCATCTGTCTAGCGGAGTGTGCCGCCAGACGTCCCGTGCTCCCGGCATGCCGTAAATCTGTCATTAGTCTCGGCGCCACCAGAGGCCACGACAAACCCGTTCGCTCGAGTCTTCTCATTCGATACAAACGTACAAGGGGCATCGTTCGCACGAGTGATGTCGCAAAACATTCAAAAAAAAAAACTGCAGAAAGAGCAAGATGGAAGTTTGAGATGAGAAGAATATGTCAACTTAGCATGTGTGGCTCGGCCGCATCGCATCCTCTGCTTGAGGATTTCTTGGTCGCGAAAACCTTTCAAAGTTCCCACACGCATGCGTGGCTGGAAACTCGGTGTTGCAGTGGCGCTGCGATCGGTAGTGATGCGCTTGTTCCGAACCCTGTGCTAAGTTATGTATTTTTAACTAAAGTGCCTAAATCGGACCAGTTAGTGATCCGAAGACTCACGATAGGGTTTCGATGTGTTTGCAAAATATTGTAGAGATCGGTTCAGGGGTTTCTTTTATGCACAGTTAACGCTTTGCACACAGCGGAACTAGTCAACACCTATAAAGTATTGTGCTTTGTTCTTAAAGCTTTGGTCACGTAACGTCTGCAAGCCAGCGCCACCGTGCGTGTATGGATATTATCACGATGAGTCAAACCAGTTCACTGGGTTTGCCAGAGAGATATAAAGAATATAGGAAAGATAAAGAGCAGTTGTGCTAACCCCCCTTTTTTTTTGGAAAAGTTACCAGGACGTCCTTTAAAAGTCGCCAGTTTTAGTTTTACGCAATCTCTCTTCTACAGACGCTCAATAATTGATTCATTGGGTTAAAAGGCCTTATCGTCCGGAAATCGTGGACGGCATTCAGTTGCGTGTCGAAAGTAGTGTAAGTTGCCGCAATGGTCTAGTGGCTAAGGTATTCGGCTGCTGACTCGCAGGTCGCGGGATCGAATTCCGCCTGCGGCGCCTGCATTTTCGATGGAGTCGAAAATGCTGTAGGTCCGTCTGCTCAGATTTCGATGCACGTTAAAGAGCCCCAGGTGATCGAAATTTTCGGAGCACTACACTAAGGCGTCTCTCATAATCATATGGTGATTTTGGGACGCTAAACCCCGCATGTCTATCTAGAACACAGACAAGAATTGACAGTAGTTTTGTGTTACCTCGCAGTATAAAAAAAAATTGCCCGCAGCTTCCCTCGGGGGAACACTGAGGAGGATGCGGAAGCATGTAATTGGTTAACGGGTGTTAAATTGCGACTTACTTGGGTCGATGGCTAAATTGGTTAACGTGGTTGTGAAATGGGGTGTTAAATGAGTGAACACGTACGGCACGTATGCGAAAGGGCGGTGTTTTATTTATTGCGACGAACCAACGGACGAGCGGCAACTGAGCGAGCGAGCGCCGACCTTGAGTATATATACAGCGCGACGGTGCATGCGCTGTCAGCTGTCGAATGTTCTCGAAGGAGAAGCGCGCGCGGCACAGATGGTGGGCGACGGCGCGACGGCGCACGCGCGCGCGTCAGCTGTCGAATGTTCGAGAAGCGGTGCGGACGGCGCGGACGGCGCACTACAAGGCGCGAGTATAAGATGCTTCCGCATCTAAAATCGGAGAATAGGCACAAGATCGAGTGTCACCGCTAACGGCCATATCGCACATGCCACCGAAACCTGTATAAACAAACGACTAAAAGGAAGTAAGAATGCCTGATAAGAGACATCACAACTCTGCGATGTTCTACGCATGAGACCTCACACCAGATAGGGCAGTCACAGCACGTCAGACGGGCAGCAGGCTTCCAGACCTGTAGCACATATACGAAGCCTTTCAAGAGAACATTTTGGGATTAACAATCAGAGGAGTATAAAAAGAAAACGAAAAGAAAAACTATACAGGATAAAGTGTTATGGGTAAGTAGTTTCTATGGAGTTCTTTGCGGGTAGCTTAAGCTCACGGTTTGGAGGGTGCTTTCTTTTCATTAGTTAGTAGCGTCACCTCCGAGGGTGTGCAGTCAAGCGCATGACAAGAGGCTTCAAGTGCGTTTCTTTCTTTCTTTCTTTCTTTCTTTCTTTCTTTCTTTCTTTCTTTCTTTCTTTCTTTCTTTCTTTCTTTCTTTCTTTCTTTCTTTCTTTCTTTCTTTCTTTCTTTGTGAGTTAGCCATGCGTTTGCGAAAAGATTATCGCCATGGATGAAAATGCACACGATGATCATCATACTTTTGAATTTAAACATGTATGTATGTATGTATGTATGTATGTATGTATGTATGTATGTATGTATGTATGTATGTATGTATGTATGTATGTATGTATGTATGTATGTATGTATGTATGTGTGTGTGTATGTATGTATGTATGTATGTATGTATGTATGTATGTATGTATGTATGTATGTATGTATGTATGTATGTATGTATGTATGTATGTATGTATGTATGTATGTATGTATGTATGTATGTATGTATGTATGTACCGCAGCAATTCTGATTAAACTTTTTCCCACACGCGTGCGTAATATCGGAACAACACGAAGACACTCTACCTTGCTCTGCTCTGAATCTGGCTGTGCCTATGAAATCGGTTGTGTACTTTCTTTAATGGGAAGATAATAAATTAAAAAAAGGCTTCGATAAGGTATTCACTTCCTCTCACACACAAGAAAAGGGGGGCATGAGGTGATGAATGTTTAATATCGTTAGCTCATGGTGCACATTGAAACGAGTGGTCCGTAGAACTTCCCTTTACTTCTAACATACATTGTCAATGTATATACTTGATGGGTCAGGATGGTTCATTACGCATTCGCCCAAGACGACTCAATTGCGAAAGCTATATTCTTTTTATACTCTATCGATTGTATTGATTCCCCCCGCCCCCCTAATGCTTTCAGCCCGCAACGTAGTTTTGCATGGCCTCCGTGATCAACCCACTGCTGTCCAAGCCACCATGCAATGTTATGACGCCCTGTCACGTTACGATGACGTCACTGTGCAGACAGATATGTTGGGGATCTGTGACGTCGGAATTGCGTCATATGGTGACGTAATCCCAGGTTTAGGATCTTGCTGCATCACTCCCGTTGCCGTCAACTCCACCGACGGCCATTTTTCGACCTTTTTAATGCATCTAAGGCTTGCGCTCTAATAACAACAATTATTATACTGGCGGTTTTGACGTCCCAGTACTACGAAGTGATTATGAGAGACGCCATAGTGGAGGACTTGGGAGATATCCGCCACCTGTGATTCTTTCGCGTGCGCTGACAACGCACAGTACACGAGTCTCTGGAATTTTGGCCCCACCGAAACGCGAACGCCACGGCCGGAGTCGAACCTGCAACCTTTTGTTCAGCAGCCGACCACCGTAACCGCTAAACCACCACGGCCGGCGGCTTTCACTTTCAAATCCTACATGTACACAACTAGCTTTGAACAGAGACACCAACTGAATTTCGAGTTCGAAGCTAAGAACTTACACGAGCGCCTCCTCATGGATATAACGAAAATACGGGAGTGGAATCAAAAAGAGGGACAAAAAAATCCAGGAGGCAAATGAGCCACTTTTGATTTCATTAAAAATTATAAACATACACGAGTCATTGCATTCTGAAAGCGCGATCACCTCATATAGGCGAGAAAGCTATGTCTCACCTTCGCCATTCTCCGCTTAAACAGAAGGTCTTCGAACGACGCTCTAATCGATTTCAATCTTATCGCTTAAACCCCGATATTAAACTGTCCAATACGCTCGTCAAGAACCGATAGCACCCTTGTATTACTCTCTCGAGTTGTTGTGTATGTGTGTGTGGGGAATTTTGTTAGCAGGGCAACAATGGGCGGAGAGGACAACACATAATGGATTGAAGATTAACGACTCCCTTATTCGCATTCACCTCTTCATGGTACTCTTAAAACGGCGGTGATCGCTCGATACTCAAGTACGGACAAGAAAGACCCCGTGAGCGAAAGGACAAGTCAAGACAAATTGTCCACCCCACTTAACGACTGATAAAGCCATTATCTTCTCCGAGAGGCATATAAGATGTCGCTTAAACACGTCACCCACCCTTTTTTCGTGATACGAGTTTGTAAGTGGATGACAAAGAATACCGCGTAGAAGGCACAGACCGAAATGACACCGAGATAGAAAAAGAAAGAAACAGACTGAAGAGGAAGTAGGAATGACAAAGAAGAGCATGTCTCGAATGCTGTGAACGTGTGTGTTAGCGATACTGGGACTATAGGCCTCTCAATAGATGTGTGCAGCAAGGCGAAAGCTTTAGGCTTGGCACCTATCAGTGTCGATAGCTTGTACTTCATTGAATCTATCTATCTATCTATCTATCTATCTATCTATCTATCTATCTATCTATCTATCTATCTATCTATCTATCTATCTATCTATCTATCTATCTATCTATCTATCTATCTATCTATCTATCTATCTATCTATCTATCTATCTATATTATCTATCTATCTATATTATCTATCTATCTATCTACCTCTATACTTCTATCTATCTATCTATCTATCTATCTATCTATCTATCTATCTATCTATCTATCTATCTATCTATCTATCTATCTATCTATCTATCTATCTATCTATCTATCTATCTATCTATCTATCTATCTATCTATCTATCTATCTATCTATCTATCTATCTATCTATCTATCTATCTATCTATCTATCTATCTATCTATCAGTCGGACACATGCAACATGATGTTCCTTCTTTTGCTGTGAAATTATTTAACCTTTCTTGTGGAAACTCATTACCTAACTCGCGTTTTCCTTTGCATGGTGTAGCAACTTCCACCTACCCCCCTCTTTTTCCAATGTTCTATTGGTTTCTGTTTATTTTGAGTTACCTATGCATGATGTACCCTACCCTTTATGGAACACCATAATAAATGAACTGAACGAACAATAAACGAAGTAAATGACCAACAGATAAATTGAAATTAACTGAACAACTGATATATCGCTAACGCTTGATGCAGTGGCCTTTTCCCTGATCGCACCTTTATATACAGCCGCGAAAGCTTCCCTCTCATCGTATGCATCCGTCGTCACGTTCAGCGAGGAGGAGGGGGAGAGGCACACACATTTTCCTTCCGAGAAAATTGCGCCAGTTACC
Source organism: Rhipicephalus microplus (assembly GCF_043290135.1). Classification (NCBI taxonomy): domain Eukaryota; kingdom Metazoa; phylum Arthropoda; class Arachnida; order Ixodida; family Ixodidae; genus Rhipicephalus; species Rhipicephalus microplus. The sequence continues at coordinate 31,258,299 of NC_134706.1, read as the reverse complement.
AAGCCCGCGTTGCAGCAATATCCTTATTCCCGGCGAATCATATTGACCGAAAAGGAAAAAAAATAGGAACAAGAAAGAAAGAAGCTGAATTGGGCACGGGGGCTGCCGAATAAAAGTTCAAGAGGTCTTGGCCACTTTCCTTTTTACTGCATTCGTTCTCGTTGCTGCAGATGTAGCTTTATTCAATTGTTTCTAGTTGCATTCGTGCTCTGAGGGTGCTTTGCGCATAGGTCAGACACAAAAGAACTACACTTCTCTCTCTCTCTCTTTCTATATATATATATATATATATATATATATATATATATATATATATATATATATATTTGTGTGTGTGTGTGTGTGTGTGTGTGGAGAGAGGAAAGATGAAGCAGTGAGAAAAGTATTCAGACAGACAGGCACGAGATAAGAGAGAATTACGAGCCTTGTAAAGCGTAGATCTTACGAAGTACTCAGAGCGTAGAGGCACTGTGTTAGAAGTGACTGAGAGGTGTGTGTTTTAAAGCACGTACAGCATGGTAGCTGTATAGTGTTGGGCTGTGTTTATGTTTTTTTTTCATGTCCTATAAGAATCCCCTTTATCTAATGTACTTACTCGCACCATCGTAAGTGCACAATGCTCCAGTCGAGTGCAATTTGTCTCGTTGGAGTTTCGTAGACCTTGTTTCTTCTTCTTACTGTCGCCGGTGACGGGGTGTCATAAGGTACGTGGAGAAGACGCTGGAAACGTGCTTCCTGACGTTTTTTTTTTTTGAAGGTGTGTGTTCGGGATAGCCGAGCGATAGCCGTTTTGTTTAAAATTATATTATTTGGTGCCGGTGAGAGATTAAGGTCTAATGAGATTTGGGTGAAAGATCCGTTGTTGTTTTGTTGTTTTTCTTCCCACCGAGGCGAAAGGACGCTGCAGTGATACGCAAAATCAGTTTGTCATCATCATCATCATCATCATCATCATCATCATCATCAGCCTGACTACGTCCACTGCAGGACAAAGGCCTCTCCCATGTTCCGCCAGTTAACCCGGTCCTGTGCTTGCTGCTGCCAATTTATACCGATACGCTGCCAATTCATACCAATATACCAATTTACACCAATTTATACCAATCAGTTTGTACCAATACGTTATTCCTTGAGGGTGGCATCAGCGCTACCTGGCTTATCCGAGGGGTATATTTTATTGTTTACCTATTTTGTTTACATATACTGCAACGTGTCGGGGAGCCTCCGGCTTGAATGCGGAAGGCTCCCCAACGTTCTGTGCGTGGAGGCAGCTTGGCAGCTGCTTTTTAGTTGACACGTGGTCACAGAGGGCGGTGGCGAGCTTTGTACTGGGCGGAGCCTGCCCGCCGCAATGTCGCTACGAGCAGCTAGTATGTCGATGGAGCTCAACTGTTTACATACAGTTGAGCTCCTCCCGCAAGACCAAAACGTGCTTGACATTCACCTAAGAGAGCCGTGCCAGCTGATTTCCTTTCTTACAGTTAGTATTTTTCGGTGTCGGTGTAAAAACCACGCATGATTAAAACTAAAGGTCCATTGTACCTGCCTAAAATGCGACCAATGGCCAAGAAGTGGCGTCATATTCTTATATGAAAACTGCCACGACGTTCATGTTTTCGAGTTAAAGGCCGTGACACAAACGTGAGCCTGTATGGTGAACCAGCAGTGTGAGAAACGGGGACATCGCTTGAAGTATTAAGGAAACCTTTTACTGGCTCCATGTCCTGCTCTAAGCTCTCCCATAGTAGAGTTTCAAGAACTCTAAATCGTTACCCACTTTTTCTAACCCCCCCCCCCCCTGTTCTTTTAACGTCATCTCGTACCCATGTTCATGTAAATGACATCTGTTTTATCATCATCGTTAGAGTATGTCTAAGAAGGAAATGTTCTGTTGAGTGTTATTGACGTTTGTGGCAATAAATTTTTTCTAAACAAAATACATTTTTGTTGAGTTTATAATGTGCATTGGTGCTTTTGTATTGCGGAAGCGGAGGGGACTGGCATGCCTGTGGGGATGCCCTCAGAGAGCCATGTTTCCTCATGCTACATCGCTTAAGAACCATGACGCTAACACATCTGAACGAACAGTTATTCATTCTGGGGGAGGAAGCTTTCCTCCTGCGGTGGTCAACACGTTTTATTATTCTCAGAAAGAACAAACTGTCCATGCCTTGTCTTCATTACCGAGAAGGTAGGCTGGTGTTTGTGTAGTCACTGAACCTGCATTTAGTATTGCATAAGTATTTATTTATTCTTATACGCATTTTCTAAATGTTGTTTTTCGTTCTTTTTTATAAATTGTTCGTACCCCTGAGCATAGTTTTCTTTATGCACGTTAGAATTCCTGTTTACAGGTACAAACAATTCCTGTTGCGCAGTTGAATGTATATTAAGATATATTAGCATGTCGTGAGAACGAACAATGTAACACATAAGTACCTTCTGTGTATGTATAACTTTTTCAGAAATAAAATTCTCTTAAACATGCTTTATCCAATCAGAACGCTTCAAGCACAAAGAAACATCACGGGACGGCTTTCTGCTTCCACATGGTAGAGTACATCGTACTCTAAATCGTTCACAACTTTTTCTAAACACACAAATCGTATTATAACAAATTGAAGCTCTCGTAATCATCGAAGGCACACGGGACGGCTTTACGCTCTCCCATTGTAGAGTACCTAGTACTCTAAATCGTCAACCCTTTTTTTCTAAACACACATTATTACCGCTCACATAGAGGACATTTTCACGGTCGATGCTCCTTCAGTGGGACGACTCAGTGCTCCCACATAGTTGAGTACGAAGCACTCGAAGCCGTTAAACATTTTTTTTTTCTAAACACACAAATTGTTGCGCAGTACTGTACGCACACCATTGGGTAGTACTAGGGACGGCTTACTGCCCTCCCATAGTTGAGTACCAAGTACTCAAAATCGTTGAATTTTTTTTAAACAAATCGTTAACCACTTCTCCTGAACACATATGGTTTCCGGAAATTATCCAGTTTTTTTTTTTTTAGGTGGATTGTACCGTTCGGAAACGATGCCTGTTGGGTTTTGCAGAAAATAAACCTATTCACCATCTGCTCTCCCATAGTAGAGTACTAAGTACGCTAAATCGTTAACCACTTTTTTCCAAACATCATGTGAACTGTCTCTGAGAGCTTGCCACTCTTCATAGTAGAGGATACATATTACTCTTAACAGTCGAGTATTTCTCTAAGCGCGGATCGGTGCTGACTGTATAACTTGCATTGGCGCTCGCCAGCAATTATTGCGAATGGAAATGACAACGGAAGCCGCATACATGTGATTCAATAAATGTTATCGCGGTATTGCATCAGAATAGGGATTACTATCAAATTAATTTTTTTGATTAGCATGATTTTTCAATCGAAGCGACAGACAATAAAGCTCTCAGACTTTTCCAGCTTGAAAACTGCAAAGCTGGTCGAAAAATGCGCCGAACGCCACGGTGCTGAAGGAAACGCGCTGGGGACGCTCCAGGCACCGTTCTTTGAAAAAACTAAAAGAAAAAACTCCCAAGCATTTCCCTGAGGGTGAACATGGTTAAGTGCGAATGCACGGGGTGATGCTATGAGGGGGAGTAAAGTTAAAATCCGTTGGCATTCGCAAAGTCCAGGGCTCGCACCCTCTCCCGCGCGGCTTCGGGAACGTCCACTCGTCGTTGACGATTGCGAGCGGCGTCTTGACGCCGGCCTTCATCGCCCTTCTCCGCCTGACGCTTGCGTTGTCGTTCCGCTTCTTGGGCCGCGTTCGCGTCTCGATGCTGACGCCTCATCTCGGCCTCACGAGCGCGCAGTTCACCATCCGCTGCACTCTTCGCCCGCTTGTCCTCGGCCTCGCGAGCGCGCAGTTCGGCATCCGCTGCACGCTTCGCCCGCTTACGTTCGGCCTCGCGAGCGCGCAGTTCGGCATCCGCTGCACGCTTCGCCCGCTTACGTTCGGTCTCACGAGCCCTTCGCAGCGCCGCCTTGTCTTCCCACGTCGGCGAAACCACCGCGGTACTGTCACCTCCAACGACGGGTGCAGTGCTGGCATTCGCTTGTACTGCATTCGTTGTTGATGGTAGCGTTGCCTCCGGAACATCCATCGCACGACCCGCTCACGACGGGAGACTGAGAGAGAAGGCGGGCGCGCGAGAGAGAGGGGTGCGCGCGCAGCTGCAGCGAGCGAGGAGAGCGGAGGAGCGAGCGAAGGGGGAGGGGGACGCGCGCAGCGGCGTTAAAGATATAAGGCGCGTTACTGACACCGATATCAGCGTCGCGTCCGTGGCTTATTCGGTAGAGCGTCGCGCTGATCTATCTATCTATCTATCTATCTATCTATCTATCTATCTATCTATCTATCTATCTATCTATCTATCCATCTATCTATCTATCTATCTATCTATCTATCTGTCTCTCTGTCTGTCTGTCTGTCTGCCTGTCCGTCCGTCCGTCCATCCGCCCGTCCGTCCATCATCTATCTATCTATCTATCTATCTATCTATCTATCTATCTATCTATCTATCTATCTATCTATCTATCTATCTATCTATCTATCTATCTATCTATCTATCTATCTATCTATCTATCTATCTATCTATCTATCTATCTAGCCACCTACGACATTTAGCTATCGTGGCCGTTTCGATAATAGTATCGATACCAAACTTGGTATGGCATAACGTGAATACATGAAGAACATATGTGACTAGTCATAACATTAAAATCGTGACATGTGCGTCATGAATACTATGACTTGCATTTCATGATCATGCTGCTTTTGCGGTGCTTTCGTTCACATGACAAGTTTCAGAACTGGTATGGTATGGCATGATTGCATGGCGAACTCGTGCAACAGACCCTAACCTGAAAATCATGACATGCGTGTCGTGGAACAACATGACCACACGCCACGCTCATGTTGCGTTCGCGGCCGTTTCGCTAGCGTCACATATACCAAATTTGGTATTACCTTACGAGAATGGATGACAAATGTATGTGACTAGTGCAAAAATGATAATCATGAGATGCATGTCATGTAACAACATGACAGCATGTCACTCTCATGATGCGCTGGCGACCGTTTCACTAGCATGACATATACCAAGTTTGGTATAACGGGACGTGAATGAATGACAAAGGTGTTATAATGGTGCGAGCATGATAAACATGAAATGCGTGTCATGTAACAACATGACTCCATGCTACGCTCATGATGCGCTGGTAAACATTTCGCTATAGCTTCACATGTATCAAACTCAGTATTACGTGACGCGAACAGGCGACATAGACACATCGTAACATGATAACCACGACATGCGTGTCATGTAACAACATGACTACACGCCACACTCACGATGCGCTCGCGGCCGTTTCGCTAGCTTCCCATATTCCGTATTTGGTATTACGTGACGCCAATAGATGACGACGAAGGTGTGTGACTGGTACAAACATAATAATCATGAGGCGTGTGTCATGTGGGAACGTGCCTACATGCCACAGTCAACGCGCCAACACATTTCCACGTGACGCGGTGCCCGTGCTCTCCGGCGTTCCGTTTCGTGGCGTCACGTCGGCGTTGCCACGCCGGTCGTTCCATATACTCGCAGACGCGCGCCGCGCTGCGCTGCGTTTCAGCGCGTCGGGCGTCCCTCCGTCACGAAAAGAGGGAGACGCAGTGTCGTTTGGGTAACGCATTGGCGCGAAATGCCGTATGTTGCATTGTGTCTGGAGAAAACTGCAGACGCGATCTTTTCCCAACCCTTACGTGTTGAACAAAATGTACCCGGAGGAGATTAAGCCGCAATGCAAATGGTATCAGGCTGTGGCAACATATGATCCCATACCTTGGGAATGTAGCATATTGCCGCCGCCTGTGGATATTATGCGTGATCCCTCTCTTGAGCACTGGGAGGCCGTGTTGACCAGCTCAGACCCAGTCGTCCAGTTAAGGGTCGTGGAGTGGGCCACACAGGTCGCCGTCAACCTTGGGTTGATGGCCATCTAACACGGAATCATCCTCAGTTGCTTTCTGACGAAATCAAGTTTTTCTATCCATCCATGCATTTTAGGCTGGTGTCCATTGGCCGCGCCTACGGACGCTGGTCACGCCTGGCGTCAACTGTAGAGTGGTCGCGTTTTGCTAACGAAGCTTCGCTGTGCCCAGCGTGCGTGCGCGTCAATGCTCCAATGGAGTATATATGGCCCCTTATGATGCACTTGCGGCCGTTTCGCTAGCTCGACACATAGATTTCGTATCACGTGACTTGAATTGATGACCAAGGTAAACGAGACGTCCAAACATGATAATTATGACACGTAAGTCACGTACGACTTCATTTACCTCCACCTCGTAACATTGTACCAATATCAAAGTGACATATCAACCTCTCTTATTTGTGCTTCGCATACCGTCGATTCCCACTGTACGCGGAATGTGCCGATTTTTCGTTACCTTACTGTTTTCTGAATCGCGCACTTACTGTTTTCTAAATTGTTTCTGAACTCTGGAGTAGTGAGCGTATCTTACTCCCTCGTTTGGTCTTACAGGTGTGCACTTGAATACTGTTCTCACAAAACTGAGCGAGGCTGACGTGCCTGAGCGTCTACCTTTCTATCTTCTTCCTTTTTTAATCGCGATATTTGAGTAACTCTCGATGCCGTGGTACGTTGACCTGCGATAGAGAGAAATGTTACGTGGAGTTGTTTATCGGGGAATCATTATCATCGTTGGAACAGCTGTACGCCGCGTACCTTCCGTTCGTAGCGAAGATTTAGCATTGGGGTCGAATTCGTTGCGGTTCGGTCGCCTAAAAGTAAACGCTATGAACATACCCGAGCACCCGCTCGAGGTACAAAGTTTTTTTCTGTTTAAGTTTGCAAGCCATAGGAACCACTGCTCCTCGTCAACAAGAAAACGATACAACTTGAAGAATCCACAGCCACAGAACTCCGCATCTGGTGACGCACAAGTCATATTTCCTTCAACAGCAGTTTTCTTCTTTTTTTTTTGAAGTTGTTACTGCACCCAAAAACAGCGCAGTGGTTCCCTCAAGACCATTTCTGGACCGTAATAGCAACGAAGAAAAACAAAATGAGCAGGTTGGCTTAATACACGGCAAATCGCTCGATAACGCCGCACGTATCAGCATGAACACACAAACTCCAAACCTCTAGTGGCTAAGGTACTCGGCTGCTGACCCACAGGTCGCGGGTTCGAATCCCGGCTGCGGCGGCTGCATTTCCGATGGAGGCGGAAATGTTGTAGGCCCGTGCGCTCAGATTTGGGTGCACGTTAAAGAACCCCAGGTGGTCGAAATTTCCGGAGCCCTCCACTACGGCGTCTCTCATAATCATATGGTGGTTTTGGGACGTTAAACCCCACAAATCAATCAATCAATCAATCAATCAATCAATCAATCGACAAACTCCAAACCGTCGCCCGCGTGCCAGAGAGGAGCAATGCGTTGACTGCCAGACCGCACCTCCTCGTCCGATGCAAAGGTCTATAGAGGTGTATGTTCTGTTGGAATGATATTGATGTCCACAGTTTGTGAGAATAAATTTATCTAAACACGTCTATCTATACAAATTCTTTCGCACTGGGGAGCAGGGGTTATGGGTGGAGCTTGGACAGGTTTTGTAGCCGACTACTTTGTGCCCGTGGTTAGTGCCGCATATAATAATAATAATAATAATAATAATAATAATAATAATAATAATAATAATAATAATAATAATAATAATAATAATAATAATAATGGGAATTTTACGTCGCAAAGCCACGATTTGAATATACGAAAGACACCGCATAAAGGAAGGCTCCGGCGAGTTCGACTGATTTGGTGTTATTTAGGCTACCCTGACAACGTACACTACACGGACCTTTGGCATATCACCTCGATATAAATCGGACCGACGCAGCCGGGACCGAAACCGCAACATTCGGATCAGCAGCCGAGCACCATAACGACAGCTCCACCGCGATGGACTCACTGACACATCGTGCATTCAAGTTCGCTCACGTTGCATCAAAGGGGAACGATCGCAGCAAGTGCCCGTATATTATGCGTGATAACGCTTCTTCAAAAACTCTGTCCAGATCTTTAGGCCAGAAGAAAGAGAAACACGTTTATTTATTTATTTATTAGGGGCGAAGCTCCTTAGGGCGTGGGCTGTGCGTCCCCTGTAGCCTGTATGTAGCCACCTCTAGTTTAGTTCTTGCAGTGTTCACTAGATGGCGGTACCGTCCCCTGTATGTAGCCACCTCTAGTTTAGTTCTTGCAGTGTTCACTAGATGGCGGTACCGTCTCCTCTATGTAGCCACCTCTCGTTTAGTTCTTGTAGTGTTTACTAGATGGTGGTACTTGTAGCTGATGATGAAAAGATGCAAGATGTTATAAACTAGAAAGCGGTACTTGTAGTTGATGAAAGACGCGAGATCTTATAAAATAGGAATGATGTCACATATGGCGCGTGTCATTGGTTGAAGGCAATCGTTCGATTTAGTGCGGCGACGTACGCTAGGGGGAGCGATGTAATAAAATCGAGTGGGCAAAATGTACAGAGGATTCATGGTTTACTAGGTTTACCTCCGGAGCTTCGCCCACTCATCATCATTCACTTCGTGGATATGGCGGAATTTTTTTTACAGTACCTACAGCGCCCGCGAGGGGCATTAGTGTAGGGGGGAGATAACGATTTCGAAATGCAGAAAGGCGACAGTCCATTAACACTGAGTTGAACATAAAAGAAATACAGATACATAATAAAGCATCCAATGGTGACACGTAATAAACATTGACGTGTGTGAAGATACAAAAAAAAAAAGAAGCTGAAGCGTAGATCGCTAGAGAGATGAAGTAGCCCCATTACAAAAGCTAGGAATACAAGTAAATTTACCAGTAATTTTATCACTTGGCGGAACTTCATTTGGTTACTGCCACAGGGATGTATGCTCCGCTGTGTTTGATTACATCAACGCAACTAAAAGATTACCATGCTAGTGAACCACTACCTTTTCAGATCTTTAGTTTATAATTCGTAGTTATGTCTTTCAAAAACAAAAGATGGTTTGACCGCTTGCTCAGCACACATTTTTGTTTTTTGGTAGTATTATTTTAAGCTACTTTTTCAGATTGGCTTCATTTTCAGTTTAGTTTCATTTAAGTATCCTGCCGCCCGGTTCTTGGCCCATCCTCCTTTGTGGGTAAGCGCCATCCATCAAAAGTCATCAGCATCAGCATCAGAGATGAAACGAAAGTGTAGGCAACTTTAATGTGTGCTCAGGCTACGATAAAATATGATGTTCCAGCGCAGTGGCAAATGTTTCCCTGGACGCGGCTACAATTTCATGAGGTAGTTTGTTCCATTGCTTAATTGATCGCGGAAAAAAATGAATATTTAAAAAGGTTAATTCTGGTAGCGAACTCGCGCACTTTAAGGGGGTGATCAGTACGAGCAGATATATGCGTGGGCTCCGATGTGTAGTTGTCACAGTGTGCCGGTTTTAAATGAACGGATCCTTTTAAAAAACGGCTCGAAAATGAGACAACGTGAATAAAAACCTTCGAGATTATTCGATACAACTTTAGAAAAGCGGGTCGCGTCCTCCTTTCCGGAAAGAACGACACGTCGCTATTCAATGTTTTTTAAATGGGGCACGCAATCATAGCAGCCCGATTATTAATTTTTTTATTTCGTTTTTGCGCGTTGTGGATCGACTCCCATTTGAGGAAGTGCGCATCGCGTCTTTTTCAGTGCGTAACTCGGGCTGCGATCTGTCTTCGTTTCTCATAGATGAGAAATGCCGTCAAAGTTTCTTTGTGTGTCGCTTCAACGGCACCACGAGCTCGGCAAAAATGCTGCTACCCTTTCAGGCTTCGTCGGATGGCTGTTCAGGAACGTGGCCAAAGTATTTTCGCACTCCCCCCCCCCCCCCCCCCTCCTTCCAACCACCTCTTGGGACATCATTCTAGAACGACTGCGCAATCCAAGGTTGTCCGTCGAAACATTTTTATCTAATTTATAACACATTCGGAGTTGAATGAAGGCGAGAAACGCAATGCTTAAGCGTATATTTTAAAATGATTGCAATCACTTTGCAGGCGTAACAATATATACACTCGAGGCACACTTTCTGCCACTAACGCCACCGTCGGCGTTGCCGTCGCCGTGAGGTCCTGTATAAAGTTGACAGATTCGCCAGGTAGCCGTGCCTCTTATGCGCTGGTGAGAGCTTGCGGGGACGGCCTACTGGTGGCTCAATCTGGAAAGGAACGCTCCGCCCGTCTTTCGTCGCGCGAAATGCCCATTGGGGGTCCCGTAGGGAGTGTATACGCGGCCACAGGAGGAACTGCGTACGTTGGACTGTGAAGTTTGTTCGCGTGCTCCGTATCTTGACAGAGATTAGCAGACGACTGATACCTCCGTTTGCACCTGCTGGGTTCTCAATGCTCAGTTTGCGGTGCAGCGAAAGAGAGTAAACGGAGGTTACTTCACCCACTGCAGCAGCAGGCACGTTTTGCTGAGCTGAGCGAAGTTGGACGCTACTAGAAAAAAAGCTCTTAGCCTCAATTAGCTTGTTTAAATTGCAATTTCGCTGTCGCGTTCATAGCTTCGTCATTGCGGCGTAACCATGACCTTCTCTCTCGGTCCTTATCTTTTACTTCATCAAGCTGAATCTCTAGATTCTCTCTGTCATACTCGCATTTAAGATTTGTACAGTACCGAGGGCTTCTTTTTTCAATGAAAAGAAAAAGAAATACGTTGATGTGTCCACATATCTCAAAAAGATGTATACACTCGCTCAGACGCGTCCGCTAAACGAAGAGACTAATTAGTAGTCGCCTCTGACGAGCGATCGTTTCATCGTCACCGACATTCGTAGAGACGCACGCCTCGTGCACGAGAAATGTGGATATGTCTTAGCAGCGCCCACTCAAGTGACAAATAGCCTTGTTATGTCAGGAATATAGCAATCAAAAAGCAACCCAGCCAAATAAAACAAATTCACGGATGCGTTGACAAACTACACAGAGAATAAGATAGATAGATAGATAGATAGATAGATAGATAGATAGATAGATAGATAGATAGATAGATAGATAGATAGATAGATAGATAGACAACAGACGACAGACAGACAGACAGATAGATAGATAGATAGATAGATAGATAGATAGATAGATAGATAGATAGATAGAGAGATAGATAGATAGATAGATAGATAGACAGACAGACAGATAGATAGATAGATAGATAGATAGATAGATAGATAGATAGATAGATAGATAGATAGATAGATAGATAGATAGATAGATAGATAGATAGATAGATAGGCAAATTATGCAAGAACAATAGTAAAAGGAGCGAATGCAGCAACAAATTGAGTTATTGCACACCGGATTATGGACAATTTACTCTGGCCGGCTTATTAAAGATCACCCCGTACCCAATCCAATCAGCGCTCGCTTCACCTCGCCGAGTTCGTGCAAATGCAGACTGCATCACCGCGAAGGCAAGGTTTAAGAGTAGTCAAGGAAAGGAGGTGTAATTGGAGGTTAGAGAAAGCTCCTAGCAATCAAGCCCAGCTCTTGTTGTCATGTCCCCCCACCTTCCACGACTCAGCGTGTTGAGGAGAGAAGAAAGAGATGAATTCAACGCCCTCAAGGAATAATCTATTAGCGAAACAGCACAGACGCAAAGGCGCGGACAAAACAAAAGCCATCTCAACACGAGAGGTGATCTGGCTTAGTCGTAAAAAAATATATCGCGGCACTTGCAAAGGCTTCCGACTGAGCGCCTCGCTGACAAAGCTGGGGGGGGGGGGGGGGGGGTTGGCAGGGAGGCGCAGGCAGGTTCCTTTGGACGACGAGAGTAGCGGAACGGAAAGAGGAATTGTTGCCTTGGGAACGCCATACATGCTAAGCTACAGGAATGATGGGGACTCGCGCCTCGCTTCTTTTCCGGGTCGCTCCCAAGCTGCGCTACTATGCAGCGGTCCTCCATCGTATAGAGTAAGACTGTGACCGCAACCTACTACCCTTTACCCAAACTCTTCGCAGCAGCCACTCCATTTACATCTAGATGACGTCGCGAAAGTCCGCTCGTATAGCCGGCTCGGCGGAGAAAGGGAAAAATAGGGGGAGGATGTAAAGATAAACGGGACGCCGAATAACCTCTCCCGGGCTCACGCTCTATTACGGCCAGCCTGCCTTCTCGTGTAAGGGAAACGAAAAGGGAGTAAAAGAAAGGAAACAATCACAACAGAGTATACAAAGGAGGAAGGTGGGAGTAAAGGAAGGGAGGAACTGCGTCCGGGATGAAAAAGGAGCATACAAAAGAAGTGTAGAAGGCAGTAGCAGTGAAAATGGGAAGAAAATGAGGGGTCAGAAAAAAAAGGAAGAGCGTTCCAACGAGCGCGTACTGGTCAAAATGACTGTCGCGAGTTCGGAGGTGGTGGTGACCTCAGCCCCCCCCTCCTCCCGACCCACCTTAATGGAACAGCGTGTCCGTGTCCGGGGGCGTGCGACCGCAAACACAAAAACCGGCCTGCCGTCCATGTAGGCGTAGACGTGGCAACCTAAGAGCAAGCAAGACGTGAGTGCACTCTGGAAAACAAGAAACGAAAAGTCCCGAACGAAAATAATGGCGGTGGCGAGCGATAAGCCAAAATGTCGTCTGCCCAGCCGACAGGCAGACGACAGGCGAGGCAGTAGAAAAGGAAGGGGGAAAAAAACGAACAATGAGGAGAGGTAGTGGCAACATCAGCGTTCTCTAGCGACGGAGTGGCGGCGAGCCGTAGTTGTAAATCCTCGCTGCCCGCCATTTGTACGTCGACGGCCGTGGCGCCGTCTAGTGGTGACAGCATGCAGTAGCGATGCAAAAGTTGAGTTTTTTTGTTCTTTCTCTCAGCTTAGGCCTAATTCATTCGCTGACATCTTGGGGCTACTCGTACAACATCATGCGTGGCCAACAGTTGTACTGCGTTAGCGTTTTTTTTTTCTTTCGCATGAATGCCACATTCACAAAAGGAGAAGTTGCCCCCACAGCCCGCGGCATATATGCTGTCATGACGCAGCAAGAGAATGCAATAGACTCCTTGACAGGTCTTTCTCTTATCAGGCTGAGACGATTGCGTACACACTAATAGAGGTCGCGCTTCAGAGCTCCTCTCATCCGTCAGGTCGCTTTGTTTTTCAGTGTCCTTGCCATCGCGATTTTGTTTGTCCCATTCCCTATAGGCGGCGCCAACGTTCGCCTCTTCCGATTGGTTCTTACAACAACGACCCGGCAGCGACTGGCAGCTGACCAATCGCCGCCACCGTACCGGAACATCGCGTCGCTGCTTCTCTAGTCGTCTACATCATGTCTGTGACGCCATTTCTCGTATCTCTCCTCTATTTCGTTATTCCTATCTCTCTTTTATTTCTCGAAGGATATGAAAGAGGCCCACGAGTTAGCCTATACGCGGTACAAACGAGCATGAACGCTAGGCTGGTCAGGACATGGCAATTTTCCTTCCGGAGTTGCGCTTGCATAAACATAAATCGGAATAAGAAATGACTTGGAGGGGAAAAAAGGCAAGAATAAAATCGGTGTGGCCTGCAAACAATGAGGCCTCTATAAAAGAGCTCGGTCGCACCAACCGAACGATGTCCTTGCTTTCTGGGCAATTGGGAGAAAAGGACAAGAAAAAGGGACACCTCCTTCTCGAAGAGGAATAAGGAGCGACGCTGGTTTACGATAGCTTTTCTACGCCCTTTATACTCCATTGCATAGCCGCTCTGCGAAGAGATCGACTCGTTGTTGCCTCGTGGCTTTGAAGGAGCTAACAAAAAGGAGAAGTCAGCGTAAATAATATTAAAAAGAAGTGAAAGTGAGGGGGTCAAAAAGGCGAGGAGGGGGTTAGACGAAGAAGAAGACACGGTCGTATAACCATCCGGGACACAGACGGGCCGAATGACTTGATAGCGACGTTTTATGGCGTCGAAAAAGGGGCGCATGTCTTGAGAGTTAGAGGTTGACGTTTTGTGGGGACAACCCTTCTGTTTGATGCGTGGTACGGTTTCGGGCAAGAGCACCTGACCATCAAGGCGAAAGAGAGAGAGTGAAAGAAACGCGCAGCCGGTGTTGTTTTTATTCACCTAGCTGAGCATTACGAGTAAAAAAAAAAAGAACTAGAATCGCGCGTTCATTTGAAGAGTGCCGTGGAAGGCGCAACCATGACAGGAATTCGAAGAAAGTGCTTCCGATGGTGACGACGTAGATTGTGACGACGTAGATGCATGACACGGTGACGACGTAGATGCATGACGACGGTGAAGACGTAGATGCATGACACTGTCGTGCACTCCGAGTTCGTAGGACGACGCAGACGCTTGGCATGCGTTGGCATGAAACCCGAACAGCGGCAAGTCTTCGTGATGGTATAGAGTTCGGCGTTCGCTTGTCCCCATGAACAGGCAGGCATATATGCGCAGAGCTGCCGAACAGCATTCGCGCGCCTGTCAGTCGTGATAACTGGATGGCGTGCACTATATCATCGTGAAGGCTTACCTCTGTTCAGGCTTCATTTGACGTTGATTGTACTACGTGTGGATATGATGTGCGCAGTGATGATGAGGTCACACGGAAACATAAGTCTGTATGCGCATGGAAAATACTCATGTGCATATTCGATTCTGGTCTTATAGCAGCGTACGTCAGATACTATAGTGAGAGGCAGTTTAAAGATGTAAAGAAACAAGAACAACCGGACGACATTGCTTAGTCAGAGGTGCTTCGAAGAGAAACAAGAGTGTGATCATGCCCATTCCACAAAAAATTAAACAAAAAAACATCACAACAAATTACCGAAGTGAATGAATATGAGAGCGCGAAACTCCTGGGGATCATCAACCCCCGTACCTTTTCCACTTGATCATGCAAAGACGTGACAGCACGTGTGTACAGTATACAAAAAGTTGGTAACTCTCTCGCTGAATTCCGTGCGGACTGGTTGTGCCCGCGCGATCTCCGACGACAGCGCAGCTCAAGCCGACAGGGTTGGTCCTAGCCACCTCCTGCCGCCGCTCTACGACGACGACGACAGCGTAGCTCTGGTCGACTGTATTAGCCCAACGCCATCTCGTGTCGCCGACAAGAGCTCTCGCCAATGGTGCCCCGTCCTCGGACTCCTGCAACCGTGTCCATCTGTCCTGTCTTCTCCTTACTTCCGTCGCTCCCTGTCCCTGCCCCTCGCTCTCTCCTTCCTCTCTTTCTCTCTCTCTATCTTTTAATCCTATCCTTCTATTCCCTTCTCTACTGAAGTGGTTCTTAAGAGAAAGGAAGAGAAAAGTGAGCCCCGTTATTGTCTGCTTCAGTGAGCGACACCGCCACAGAGCTCACAAAGGGATGGGGGTAAGGAGGGATAAAAGGGTAGAAGTAAAGGTATAGGAAAGAGGAAGAAGAAGCAACAACAAACTGAGGGGATAGGAGAGACAGGAAAGATGGAAGAACGGTCACTGGAGTCCGAGGACGGGGTACACTTGCGAGAGATGTTGTCGGCGTCTGTAGATGGCGTAGAGCAGGACCAGTAAATCAGAGCTGCGCTGTCGTCGAAGGTCGTCGGCGACAGGAGATGACGTAGGGCGAGCCCAGTCGGCCAGAGCTACGATGACGCCGAAGGTCGCGAGCGCGCGGAGCGCGCGGGCGCACAACCGGTCGGCACGAAATCCAGGGAGCGTCTCCCCTTCTCTACTCCCATCCCTCCTGAGCTATTGTTGAGGTGTTCTCTTCCTGAGAGACAGTTATATGGGGCTAACTTTTCTCTTCCTTTCATTCATAATCACCTCCCCCCACAATGCGAATGGTGTTGAGTTCTCCGAATAGATATTCATGTGGTTATCAATTGGGTATCTATAGCCATATGAATATCCGTATCGACATGGATACAAATACTCATATGGACATTCATATGAATATCTATAGCCATACGGGTGTCCATATCCATATGAATTAGACACCCGTATCAGCTCTCCATTAAAACCACTCTCGCTCTCTCCCCATGTGGATAACTGTGTGTATATGGATATCCATATCAGTACTCATATGGCTGTCCATATGGATATTTATAAGGGTGTCCATATGGATATCAATTTTCATATGGGTATCCATAGCGTGTCACGCCGACGGACGCCGATAAGTCGTGCCTAAGGAGCTTCGCACTTTAGACTGACAAGTTCTCTCAAGCATACGCGTAGGGCGACTTTTTTACTCTCAATCGACGAATTCGTCGTCCGCCGCCTCCATCTTAAAGATTTGTTGCACCTGAAGTGGCACATACAGCCTCCGGGATCTGAGGGATTGCATGCTTTCTGCATCTCACCCAATTTTACGTGGCCTCTGTGATCGGCACTTCTTTGAGGCTCAGCCGACGACGTCATCGGATGTCGTCACGTCACGTGTCGAAAGCAGGAGGCCACTGTGTCGTCACTATCCAATTATGTCGTTCCATGACGACACCGTGGAGTCTCGATGACGTCACAAATTATATCCATTGGTGACGTCGGTATGAGGTCACATAGGAGCGTTTTGATAACTTTACATCGCTTGTGCTGACGCCGCTGACGCTGGATGTTATCGTTTGATAAATCACTTCAGGCTTCGGCTTGAATAACTGTACACAACGAACGAACGACCACCAGTAAAGGACAGTACCGGCCTTGATAACCGTACGGAGCCAAATAACGAGCACGCATGGAAAGACAGTATCAGTATACGGCCTGTCCGTTCCTTTCGTGTCTCCTCGTTCTCCGGAGCCGTGCCGTTATTCCCAGCGTGTTAAGAAAATGATGCGTACTCATAAAAAGGAATGAAGGCGTCTTGCTTTGTACCTGGTGCGGGCGTGACGGGTAGCAAAAGGGTCGCCGTTGTCGCGTCTGCGCTAGCCGTCAAAGTGGCCTCGCTAGTCGTGGAGCAGGCGTTTCTTGGCGGGCTCGCATATTGCCCACCGAGGGGCAGCATCCTGCTTTCGCCCTCTGGCGACGTGAGCCCGGTAAGGCATCAATAATTCCCCTGCCGTTCTATCACACGGCGACCGTGTCGGGAAGAGCCTGTGGAAAAATTCATGGTGGCATCGTTTCTTTCTTTACTTTTTTTAAAAATTTCGGCGTTTATTGTTTCCCCGGCCGGCTACTTAATCCCAACCCTACACTAGCACCACGCTCTGTTTCGGTTCAATTCGGGTCAGTCAGATGTAATAGAGAGAAGCGATTGTTTCTCTTTCCGGCATTAGGTATTACACCAGAGAGAGAGAGAGAGAGAGAGAGAGAGAGAGAGGTGAAGGCGAAGGAGCACAACTTGCAGCGATGAGCGAATATCTAAGAGGTTCGATCGAATACCTCGGTATTCGAAATCTCTTCTACGAGATTTTACATTGTTTCAGTGTTCAGATTGAACGGAAATATCTATATTTGAGTACACATGGCCCTATGTAAAGGTAATTTTCACGCCAGCGTGAAGTAACATGCCGTGAAGCCACCCATCCACGGGCAATCTGCGCGGCCGAGTAGGCACACTTCTATGTTAAATATGTATATTATTTTGCGCAATTAATTATTTTTTATGCTTAAAACCCATTTATACGTCCTTATAGGTGCTGAAAGATCCTTATAGGTGCTGTCCTTATAGGTGCTGAAATACGTCCTTATAGGTGCTATATAGGTCCTTATAGGTGCTGAATACGCCTTTATAGGTGCTGAAATTTATACGTACTTATAGGTGCTGAAATGCGTTGTAATTTTTAAAACTTAGTGCATTGTGCAGTTTCATTTTCATGAGCCTGACTACGTCCACTGCAGGGCAAAGGACTCTCCCACGATCCACCAATAAACCCGCTCTCATGCTTTCCGTTGACAAGTTATACCCGCAAACTTTTCAATCTCATTGGCCCACCCAACTTCCTGTCTTCCCTCCGTGTGCTTGCCTTCTCTGAGAATCCAGTCAGTTACCCTTAATGACCAGCGGTTATCCCGCCTACGTGCTACTCTTTGAAGAGAACTTTTTTTAAATTTATGCGAAAACACTGGAACCCTTCTCGCAGTGCAATGCTGCTTACTAACCATTTTCTTCCTCCACGCCAGGTATATGAGCTTCATCCACATGACGACCAGTGCGACGTACATTTCACTTGGCACAGGCATCAAAGGGGGTCGCGCGTTATTATCCACGTAACAACGAAACATGGCAACGTGCAATAACGAGCCACCTCGACATGAAATCAGATTAACATATCAGCAACTTCAAATCCACGACAAGCCCACTGTCGAGTGATCATCAGTTATTAGATAACGGCGCATACAAATACGTTTGTTACGGGCCCACCATCGGGAGCCACAGTACTGAACGCTCGCCAGATTTCTCGCGTAAGACGCCGTCACCGAAATCTGTGAGTGAAGACAAACTTTGTTTGGAAAAAAAAAAGGTAAGAAAGAAACAGCGGCGTGATCTCGACGTCTTGGCCGCGTAATCTCGAAATCGGGCCCCACAGTTTCGTAACAATCCAGCCACGGGAAATGCGATATGGATGCAAGGCTGGTTGTTACGCAATATTCCCGAGGACCTGTTGCTCGCGGCGACAGCTGGTGGTGAGGAAAGAAATTGGCCATAACGAACTAACGCGCAAAGTGCCCTTCGATTACGCAAAACGGAGAAACAGAAGCGGTCGCCATTTCAACGCTCTTGCATGAGACCTGGTTAAGGCGAAGCCTTACTGAACATGTGTTTTCGTCAGCCTTGCCTACATGAGGTGCGAACTTCTGACAGCATAAGGAATGCTTTAGTGTACAAGCCTTTCCGCATCTATTACAAAGCAACGAGTTCAAATAACAACTGCCATTTTTGACACTCTTCCTGGAAATATGGTGAACACTAAGCCTAACAGTGCAAGTTTGTTCTTTAGCATTGATTGGTGAAGGTAGTACTAAAGGGAATGTTAAATGGGAGCCTGCATGAAATAGTAATTTCTGATTGACTAAAAAAGGCATCAGAGTGCAAGATTTCCGCACCTGATACAAAACAATGCATTTATTGAATAATTTTCAGAGTGATTATCAAAGAACAAGCATCCTCATTGCTAAGCCTAGCGCATTGAGTGATGCATTGCATGAAGAGAAACATGAATCGTAGCCTGTGTGCTCAAGAACGCCTTCAGACGAGGGCAACATGATGATTACGACAGATGCACTCTCTGTAAAGTAGGGCCTTTTATTTCTCGGGAGATTTGTTCAGTTGGCGAGACAGCACGTTCTAAGCCTAACGTCGAAATATTTGAACTAAGCAACTAGTATGGTCTCTCCGATGCCTGCCGTCGTTCGGCCTGCTGTCGAAATACCCTTCTTCGGCGGCTGGCGTCTTCCGTAAGATCACGTGGCGTTTCGTAAAGTGACGGGACAGAGCAATATAACAAGTTGGGCATATGTGCGTAAACCCAATCCAGAAATAGTTCACTTATACAACAGGCATTTACCAATTCCGGTCTTGTTACAAATCATTTGCTTCTTTTTTTTTTTTGGCGAGATGAGGTGTGCGGGAAACTGCAGCGTTCAGGAAAACGAAGGCGATACGAAGTGCGTGTTAACATTAAAGAAAAAAGAAAGACAAGAAAAATCCATCACTGCGCTTGATATAAATTTTTTGCAGTAACCGCTTTAAAAGGAGGTAGAACAAAAAGATACTACTACTACTACTACTACTACTACTACTACTACTACTACTAACAACAACAATAATAATAATAATAATAATAATAATAATAATAATAATAATAATAATAATAATAATAATAATAATAATAAATCTGGGGTCTTATATCTCCAAACCACCACAGGATTACGAGTGGCGCCGAAGTGAAGGGCTCCGGAAACGTCGACAACCTTGGTGTTCTTTGACGAGCACAGACATCACACCATACACGGGTCCGCGTCCTATCGCCGCCATCGAAATGCGACCTCCGCTTCCGGAATCGAACCCGCGACCTTCATATCAGCAGCAGCGCGATACGATACGCCAACGAATTCACGAAGACGAGGAGTCAAAAGTGCAAAGTATACATTACGGTCGTACGGATAGTTATTGAAATCGCCAAGTGGGCGTTACAGAAATCCATGACGTCATGGAAAGTTGCCGCAAAGGCTTTGTCGCGTTTACCTTGTTCTAGTTTTGCGTATGTTCTTGCCGAACGTATTGTAGTGAGGATTATAAGTACTTCTTTGTATACAAGTCTTGTTGTACGCTGTTAGTATACGAGTACCAAAATGCAACACTGATTATTTTATTAGTGACAATTTGGGAGCTGTTTTATTTTTATTTTAAGAGACTTCGCCAGGACCTATCGGCCATTGGTCCCTTCTTTAGGCTGCGTTCACACTGAGCATTCCGGCCGCCGAAAGTGCTGCGAATCCGGTTCGGCGGCGGCGAGTTCCGCCGAAAGGGCCCTCTCCGCCCCGATCGCTCTCGGACCGATTTTTGCGGCGTCTGCCGCCGAATCGGTCACCGCGGACCAACAGGAGCGCTAGTCAAGGAATCTTGAAAAATGGCGGCCAAGCCCTACTCACTTGTTATGCCGCAGTGCACGTAACTGAATGTTGCAACCAACGGGAGTTTAACCTACTCTGTGCCTACTTCGCCTCCGTATTTCGTGAAAGAGGTGACCGAGCTTGCTGTTGGCGTGACTGAGCTTGTTGCGGTCTTGCAGAGCAAAACAAACCCACCAACGCCACTGGCGTCGGTGGTTTTTCTGCTCTTTGTGCGTTACAAGACAGCCACTTGCCAGCAAAGTAAGCAGTACTGTCTTTTCTTGCGTACGAGAATCGTCGAAGTATACACCACCGGATAGCGTAGTAGCGCAAGCCGCGACAACAACCGGGTGACAGTGCATCCATCCCGCGTCCGCCCCGTAGTAGGTGGCATATTCGGCGGCGCAGGGCGCGTCCAGTGCGAATGACGCTGCGTTTCGGCGGCAGGGGAATTTCGGTCCCTGTAGAAAGCGGATGTTTCAGGGTGAACTAGGCATTATAGTTCTCAATTTGAATAATATATCAACGCGATTCAGCTAGGGCCAACCGAATCACTTCTTGGTCGCTACAAGTTTTTCACGTTTGAAGTTATCTCGAACATATCGAGCTCATAGCCACGTTAACGGTGACCGATTCCCACATACCGGAAGCGCAATCAACTGTTCCGCAGAGACTGATTTCAATTCAGGTTGGCATGAAAGATAATACACGGGGGATAAAGCTCACACCGCGGCGTTATTGCCAATGACCTTGGTGCAACTCCAAAAACACTTCTGAAGGTTAATTATGGCAGCTACGTCATAGTTATTATAGTCACTGGAGATAAGGTAGGTTCAAGGTTATGAACCCAATGTACTTGGTCACGCTGTCCTAATTTTTGAGAAGCAGATTTGCACTACTTTATATGCGTCGAGTAATTCTCATGACTCGTGTCGAGTGCGTATTTTTCAGATTACCGAACGAGTTGTACGTCGAGCGAAATTCACATCGGAAGGCAAATTTAATATGTTCTTCTTTGATCGTAAGAACCAAGACAAAAGTGTTGCCGGACTATGAGGTCGCTGACGTGTTTATGCATTATTAAATTGCGAATTGGGTGCTCAACCGTATGCGACTAAATTCTATACCAGCTTGTTGGTGAACGCATAACAATTAACCAACATAACACAGATTATCATAAAAAAATATTGGGTGTTATGGCCTCTCTAACGTATAATTTAGGAGTAATAAATTTTTACTCGAGCAATATGCGGCTATAGACCTTACAACACGTAATCTCTCATTGGTCAGTTGGCTGCGCTATAAAGAAACTACATAACATAGACTCTTCGCATATATAAAGCATATTGTTAATTATTTATGTGTGCTCGCAGGGGTTTAGGGAGGAGGCGTTCGAAGAGGGGAGAAGGTAGCAATAATAAGCTTTGCGAGCAGACCTCATGCTTTTAATCATGTCTAATCTTTCTTACTTAAAAGGGCGCTCAATATGCATTTTTTTCGATAAACCAGGGCCATTTTCAACGAAGATAACAACATTACGAACAAAACCGGTGCATTAGGAAGATAATCCCTGGATTACTAGTCGAGCCGAGTACGGTTCCACGTTGTTGGAATGTCACAGTTTCGGTTTGTACGAAATTTAGGCTAACATGAAAGTAAATAAAAAAATCTGTACCGGCATAATTCGCTCCACGTTTAATCTGCCCGCTTAAACCGGCTGTATAAGCACACTATGGTTTATTCAAAGCCCGGCGTTGCCTGGGCGACAGACCCCGTTATTTAACCGGGGATTACATTACCCGTGGCGAGGGTAAATATTTGGACTGCTTTGTTTTTAAATAAACAGAGGGTTCTTCCTTTGTTCCAGATCAGCTCCTTGCAAATCGTTGGGTCGATTCAAAAGCACTCACGAGGTTTTTTTTCTTCTTTGTTGTTGCATTTGCATTACAAAGTGAAGTCATTTATTGAAAGCAACCATGACTAAGTAATAAAGAAACAACGTTATAGTGGGCCTAAGAAAATTCATGATGGATAGCAATATACAAGTATATAATGCTTAAAATTTTAACCAGGATTAAACATAAGACCAAAGATTAAAAATTGCGTGACTTTAGAAGGTATAGGAGGTGTCTTGGCGGTGATTCATGGTGAGACTGACCATCCGCCATGTTTCAGTCATCTCGGCGGGGCCTCTTCTGACTTCCCGAGTTGTATACGATCACATCGTCGGCAATTTGGGGTAATTGTTCGCTGTTAACACCGGCTGGCGGTTGGTTAAAGGTGGTCATGTGTTTGTGAACTGGCAGTCTAACACCGGCCAGCGCTAAGTAACCTTGCCCTATGTTGGTTATCCCCTCTTTCATTACAGTAACAAAGTCTTTTCGGATTTTCCAAGTGGTGACTCGGAGGCAAAAGTTATCTTCTTGTTTTTCTCCATCGATTGTATTGATCTACCTCCATGACATTCGAAGCTCTTTACCGATCGTAATTTTTGTAATGCCTCGGGGATCCGAGGCGTTTCAAGTTTTCTGCGCCCTACATTCTTTTCCCTTGCCTCCGAGGTTGTGCCTCCGGGATCGTTGACCGAGCGACAATATCATGCTATGACCTAACCTTGTGACTTCATGACGACGTCACTAATTTTGGCGGTCTGTGGCGTCATGATGACGCCATCACACTGCGACAATTATTTAGCGTCACTCACGTTGAAAGAAGCAGCCACTTTTCGCGTTTCATGGGGCACCTAAGACTTTCGCTTTGACAGTTTCTTATGATGACGCACGTGCGCTACCGTCTGCTGCCTCAGTCTATAAACTGCTCTACCCAACTACCACGCACTTCCTTTCGGATAAGATCGCCGCCATGTTGTTTTTACCTATTAAGGACGGTAGCCTTTCTTGGGATACTTCGACGCAGAAATATCGGCCTGCCTGTCTGTTTTTTCCCGCGTTTCTGTCGTTCACCCGAATTTTTATTATTTATTTACAAATACTGCTGGCCAGAGGCCAAAGCAGGAGGGGCAAGATAATACAGTTGTCATACACATTTCAAAACAACATCAACAATAAAGAGAGTAAAAAGTGGAAAGCGTACATATTTATACAAAAGCAACAAAAGGAAAGAGTGGGGAGGGAAAAGAGGAAATAGTTGGAATAGTTAGAAAAGGAACTTCAAATTTCAGCGTAAATAAGATCGGGAGAGTGCAAACTGCTTGCAGGCAAATCGTTCCACTCTTCAATGGTACGATTAAGTAGAATGGTGAAAGTGCAACCTCTTCCTAAGTAAACAGCCATCTTGATCTGGCTTCTGCGTTCATACGTGCTTACATTGTCAATCAAAAAACAAATATTACATGTGTTTTGTCATATCATCAGTATACGGGATCATCAGATAGTGTGTTATCCTATTTTTAAAATGCATAGATACGTAATTACAAAGACCGCAGTGCTTATTACGGAGCGCTGGCAATGCGACGCTATGATCGAACAAAAAAAGTGGGTGTTTCCTACGCTTCACTAAAACTACAAGGTGCTGTCACCTACCAGTGACTTTTCGTTCTAGAAGAAACTTCGTTTCTTCAAATTACTGCTAGATGGGGTCCATATCTGACGCAGCGCCTACTCGCCGACTTTATTGCGAAGAGAGTCAAGTAAACGTTTTATTCTCTCTCTCTCCAGACGGAAGAATATAATCTTTCGACGACCTTTGCCAGCGAAGCGCGCAGATACGGTGCCCATTTTCGAAGGTGGGCAACGAGACTCGTCTGGCTTTTCAGGTAACGCCTCAATCCTTGTCGCAACTAGCGCGCAACGCAGGACGAGGACCGTGTGACCACTAGGTTCTGAAATGAAACACCGACATGCCTAGACGTACGTAATCACATTGTTCCGTTCTCGTGGCACGTCACGCTGTCTTATTTAAATCGAGACGACTTCGAAAGACCGATGCGCAGGAAACGGTGGGAGTGAGAATAGTAATTCTCTCGCGACGAGGGCGTTTTCAAATGGGGAAGCGGTAAACCAACGCCTCCTAAAGAAAATTATGCCTGGAGCGTGAGCCGCGAACGCGCTGCTTTACCCTCTGAGTTTACCCTCACCCTTCGGTACGAAAGCGAGCTTCTCTGACGGCCGCCATCTGCAAACGCAGCAATGCTCTCACAGTTGTCTCCGAGGAGCCGTGATGTCACGTGACAGAGCGTTACGTTCATGTCACGTGACTGAGCGGTACGGAAGCGAGCGGTCTCGCACGGCGGCCGGTCGCAACGCGCGACAGGAGGCGTGACCTCCGAGATTACGTGCTTGCAGGAAGCTCCTAATTGAAAAGAGAGCGACGTCCCAGGCGCAGTTTTTCTAGGAGGCGTTGAATAAACGCAGCTGCGTGTGGGCAAGCTGTAAACAACCGAATGATCGAGAGACGCGAGGATGAACAAGAGCTTTAAAAAGGACAGGACCGAACGAACAGTAAGCTCGGAGAACACGAAAGTAAGCGTCTAAACGAGTGGCCTGCTTGCGTGTCAGCGCACCTTCTCCTTCTATATTGGTACTAACACTTCTTTGTTTTTTCTATTTCTTCCTGTCTTGCGACGGAAAGGACTGCGAGAGACAGCCGGACACATTGGCAACACCAGTATTATTCCCGCGGATTAAATGGGGGGGGGGGGGGGGGACGCTGCGCGACAGAGGGGATTAACGCCTAATCCGGGGGCTACCGATAATGGAGCTGGCTTCCAAGGGCGCAAAAGTAAGGAGAAAGAGTGAGCAGGGAGCATGTCCACCACTTTTTTTTTTCTTACATCCGTTATCCCCCTTTTATAACACTATTTATTTAGTTTGGATCTATTTGAGCTTGGAAGCTTCGCCGAAGGCCAGCATTTTACAACTTGTTTTCGTTTTGTTTTCTCCACTCTTGCAGTAGAGAGAGACAGACACAAGCTAGCTTTGATGCTATTATAGCAGACGACGCCTCCGACAGTGCCGTCTGTTCGGCGTGAGAAAAATGAGATCAAGGTTGTCGACCGTTTTTTTTTTTTTCGCCGAATGTCTTTTCGCTTTCCGGTGACGGCGATCCTCGCTGTGAGAGGAAAAAAATGTTTACCGGTTTCAGAGTTGATCTGGCTTATTCGCCGGATTATTGTGACCCATAGGCTGCAAGAAAAAAAAACAAGAACAGAAACAAAGCTACGAGCATCGAGAAATTTGCTCTCAAGGACATTGAATTTTTAAAGCCTGTCTCGAAAAAAATCGGTTGAGGCGATCGCGGGGCTTAATAAATACGACAGCTCTATCTTCATCGCCGCAGGGCGCTTAGCAACAGAAGACGGCTTGACTTAATGCTAGATACCAGAAAAAACAGGATACTGGTGCGCGGATGCTTGCTTGTTTTCTTTTTTTTTCTTCTCTGAACTGCTTGGATCCAGTTGTGAGTGTTATGAAATAGACGCTCTGCACTAAGCCTGCCATTGCGCCGCTGAACGGTGTCAAGCGTTATGGATGATTCTAATCAGATTGCATGCGTGAAGCGAAATCGTACGCATGTTCCAAAACTTGCGCACCCACCAACGGTTGCTCTGGAATCTGTAGAGACGCATGTGTAGACACTCGACACATGTCGTCCTTGGTACATTGCTATAGGAATTATATGGGCGCTTCAGGCAAGTTACTGCCGTCGGCGTTGGCGTCGCCGTCAGTTCACGCATAAATTCCGAAGGAGATAATATCGCTCCGAACGCCGCATCTTTTGTGTGAAAGCGAAAGCGTGAGACGAGACAGCTGATGATCACGACCCAAGCACAGAATAAATGCACCGTAAGTCGCTCGAAAGGTGTATGGTGGAAAGGGGTGTGAGTCTAGGGTTGTTGTGCGGCTCCAGCAACAAGTGCATACTTGATTGATTGATTTGTGGGGTTTAACGTCCCGAAACCACCATTTGATTATGAGAGACGCCGTAGTGGAAGGCTCCGGAAATTTTGACCGCCTGGGGTTCTTTAACGTGCACCCAAATCTGAGTGCACGGGCCTACAACATTTCCGCCTCCATCGAAAATGCAGCCGCCGCAGCCGGGAATCGAACCCGCGACCTGCGGGTCAGCAGCCGAGTACCTTAGCAACTAGAAGCAAGTGCATACTTTAAAAGGGTAGTGACACAAAAACCTTGGCCTCGCGTTTTTCTGCTGCAATGCGTTGCTGGTCGGCCTGTTAGTCATGACACGACACATTGTTTGCTGCAGCACGCGACGGATAATTAATTACAGGCCCATAATTATCAATCAATTTCGGTTTGAGAGAGAGTTCCAAAAACTTGGTGCAACTGTCGCCACCTAGCGTGTGCAGCTCTTGACCACGTCAGCACACAAAACTGTGACGCTCTTCCGGACGGTCCGCATAAATAATTACCGAATAAGAAACGGGACTGGAATGTCGCCAAACACATATTTTTCTAAGCGTGCGCCACGGCCACGCACTCGCTATCAGCCGCCGAGAAATATAGACTGCGGGAACTAACGCGGCAAAAAAATGCGGATATGACATCATCATAACTTGTTTTGTTGACCATAGCATGGTGACGTGAGGGAAGTAGGGGGTCACCTCGGGGTCACCTCCGATGGTGTCTACAGCGCTGTGGAGTCGGTCGCTTACGCAAACTTCAAAATGAATTTAAATATACCTTCCAAGCTATATTTGCTGTTGATATCTTGCAGATGATATACGAAGGTTCGCGAGAATCGACCCCGCAGGCTATCTCGGAGCCGAAATTTTGTGTCAGTGCCACTCGCGCGCACCTCTATCTTCCCAATAATCAGCAGGTGGCTCACGTCTTTTGTTCGTGCCGTGTTCTCATTACTCAAGCGTAACCTCTTTTGAGCTATAGACAAGGGCCGTAGTGTTTGTGTTTCTTTCTTTTCCTTCTTTGGCTTCCATTCCTTTTCCGTGTTTTGCGCTACAGTGAAAGTGTAGCTCAACGCCTTCTTTGCGTTGAAGCGATGCACGGCACGATGATCACATCACCAACTTCCGTGACTGCGTTTTTTTTTTGCGCCAGCGTTTTTTTTTTTTTTTGAGTTACGAGTTACGCCACACCGGACACTAAAAGAGTCAGCTGCTTGCCTTTCTCCGTGTAACATGTGAATTTGTTGCTTTCATACTGAGTGTACGAGTGTCGCAGCGAAAATGCGACGCATTTCTAATTTCTTGCGATCTATTCTTTCATTTCAAAGAAATACTGCCTAAATTTTTTCTATCTTCCTTCTTGAACTCTCAAGGAAATGCCATTTACTTATCTTTTTTTTCTTTGTCCTGATTCGACACGTGTGGGACTCTTCCGAAAAGAAGACGGGAACTCTCCTCAGAAAATCCCTCTACTCTCGTCGGATGGCTGTGAGACGAAATAAAAAAAAAAGTTTCCGGGACTTCTTTAAGGGAGCCGGGAGGCAACCCGAGAAGAGTAACATATGCTATTCTTTTTTATCTCTTATAGTGAGAGCAAATTTGACCGACTGTCCACGTGTCCACGCAAGCCTCCGTGTCTTCCCCTCTTTGCCTCTTTGCTTTCTCTCTTGCTAAGCGTGACGCGAGGCGATAAGCGTTAACCACCGTTCCGTAACACGAGACGCAACGGTGGCTTCGGACTCAGCGAAAACGCTTAGAAAATGCTCAACTTTCGTTGAGCGCTCTCCAATGTACCCATTCGGTTCCACAACCCTCCGCACCCCTCTTGCCATTTTCTATTCTGATCGCTTCTTGAAACGGGTTTGGTTGGAGTTTCCCTAAAAGTGTTTTTTTCTTTTTTTACTTACTCTGATGCTCTCTTGAGAAGCGCTCTCCTAAAATTTTTGTCCGGGTCATTGAAGCGAAGCCAGCTCTCCTCCCGCCCGTTATTTCGACGCTTACGAATTGCATGCACTGAACGACAACCTGGAACTTTAGACCGTGCGAAGGAACATGAGAAAATGTGAACTTTATTGACTAAAGCAATAGCCATAGATGTTCCACGAGTGAGGAAACATTCGAGATTTTGCGAGATCTGACGATATTTTTCGATACTTCACGAATGGTCGAAACAAAACTGATAAAGGTTTGTCAAAAGCCGCGTGAAATTCGAGTGGATGTACAGGGATGGTCGAAATTTTTGGGTCACCAACCCATGTATTCCTGTGGCACCATGGCCTCGGATCTCCTGAGCACCCCTATTCGTGTACCACCAGTGTAACGAAAATAGCATGACCTGAATTTCGTAAGAAGACATAATGATCTCACAGATCTGCAAAGCTTGTTAACTCATCGTGAAGTCACGGTAACTTCGTGACTAACGTCATCGCATGACGTCATCACCCGGCCAAAGTGTCACGGATTGGAGTGGCGAGCGAGACGGATCTATAAAGCTGACTTTGAAGAAAATGAAGCGTCTTTTGGCTTCGAATTCTGCGGGGAAGTTGTGTTCCGAGGCACACAACATTGTGCGAAAGTATTGAGAGAATAATACAGCACTGTCTCAATGTATTGTGCTTAGAGCACAGCACCATGGCACTACTTCAAGCGTTGGGACTACTTGAAAGTATTGTGGCAAAGCGCACAGGACTACTTGAAAGGATTGTGGTAAAGCACACAGCACTACTTCAAAACATTGTGGCAAATCACACAGTACCACTAGAACTCATTTTAGTAAAGCACACAGCACTACTTGAAAGTATTGTGGTAAAGCGAAGACAACGTTTAGTAAGTATTGTGGCAAAGTTTATAACGCTGCTTGAAAGTATTGTGGCAAAGCACACACCACTACTTGTAGATATCGTGGCTAAGTGCACAGTACTTGATTGCTCGAAATACGAGCGCGTAACGTAGACAAGGACAGCTAAGACACGCACAGTACTACGGAAAATTATTTTAGCGAAGCGCACAGTACTACTTGAAAGCATTGTGGGGGAGCGTGAAGCACTACGCTAGAGTATTGCGGCGAAGCGCCGAGTATAGGGCCAAAGTATTGTGACGAAGCGAACAGCCCTACGAGAAAGTACTGTAGCGAAGTGTGAGGTCGTGCATGAAAGTAGCGCATGGACGTTCACAGCAGTGCACGCAAATGTTTCAGCAAAGCGCACCGCAATGCGTGTAAGTTTGTGTCGAAGACGATAGCCCGCAAAAGACCGACAGGCTGGCCACCTTACGCTTTTCGCGATCACCGCGGAGAGCGGATGTGGCGTGTTCGTTGGGATAGCTCGACATCCTTGCTCCATCGGGAAGCGGGCATTGTCCATTTGGCAGACTGTTTCGCGGACGTCGTCGTCCGCGCGACTGAAGACACAAAAACGAGAGAGAAAAAGACGAAGAGAGAGAAAGAGAGAGACGAGAAATGGCAGCCATTCGGCTGATGCGACTGCGGGCTACCGAAGGGTTGCTGGTGTGCGTACGAAAAGTTCACGGTCTCCGCTGTATTCGAGTACGATATTCGGAACAGCTCTGGCAACTTGAAGCTCACTTTGAGAGTGTATGTGGAAGCTCGCTCTTGTTTATGGGTTACAGGAATGCACTTGGACAGTTTGGGTATAGGCACCCCTACTCCGTGCCGAAAGCGTCTGCAGCCTGGTTGCGTTATAAAAAATACTTTCTTTTGGGGCTCTGCGAAAGTTTCTAAGCCACAGTGATTTCATGAAATTTTATAGCACATTTATTTATTTGTTTCAGATATTTTTAGCCTGCGATTTCTTTTGTCTTTGGAAGACTCAGTTTATTTGATGAATAATGAGGGGTCCATATTTTTATTTATTTATTAATTTATTTATTTTTTTGACGTTACTTCATATTTATATCGCACGAAGCAAAACTTCAATATCAGTTTCATACAACAGTAATAGCTTCTTCGCCGCTACAATAGTATGCATGTGGCGGTGCACCCTTCACAGGAGACAAACAAAACGGGTTTCCCTCTGTTTACAAAAATGAATGCGTGGATTCCAACTTCCCTCACGATATTTGTGAGAAAACAAAAAAAAAATGTGTTGTTGTAGAGAACGTTGAGGGCAGCAAATTTCAAGACACTAACATGTGCACAACCTGTCTCGACCGTGTTAGCTCACATGCGATCCAACCAACAGATAATGTCGACAATATTCGACAGCAACCTGTTCCTTGACAGAGTCAACGCAGCGCCAAGCTTTTTCATTCAACGCACTATTGTACCAAAACGTGGCATCCAATGCTCTTAGCCTGATACATACTTAAATACATACGAGGTATTATTAGATAAATAGCTAGCTAGCTAGCTAGATAGATAGATAGATGGATGGACAGACAGACAGACAGACAGATAGATAGATAGATAGATAGATAGATAGATAGATAGATAGATAGATAGATAGATAGATAGATGAATAGATGAATAGATGAATAGATAGATAGATAGATAGATAGATAGATAGATAGATAGATAGATAGATAGATAAATAGATAGATAGATAAATAGATAGATAGATAGATAGATAGATAGATAGCAAACTCAGGGACGAATGAGTCAAGTACCACCTAATTCTTTTATCCCGATCAAATGCAGTTTCGATTCGGAGGAACGCCCTGCCGTTCTCGTCGTCAAATGGCGCTACCATCAACGCAACTAAGCGGAGTCTCAAAGAAAGCGGCGAAAAAAGTGCGGGTGATGGAGGGGGGAGAGTATGCTGATGAGGAGGAAATCGATGGCGACATCAACCATTCGCGACCCGTCTTTCGCGCGACCGTCTAATCAATTTAGCGAGGGGCTCTGCGCAGGCCGATTTGTTTTGCGTGCCCCCGTATCACTTGAGCGGAGATGCGAGCAGCTCGCATCACCGCTAGGGGTCGGG
Organism: Rhipicephalus microplus; assembly: GCF_043290135.1. Taxonomy (NCBI): domain Eukaryota; kingdom Metazoa; phylum Arthropoda; class Arachnida; order Ixodida; family Ixodidae; genus Rhipicephalus; species Rhipicephalus microplus. The sequence continues at coordinate 31,226,907 of NC_134706.1, read as the reverse complement.
ACGAGCGTCGTGACAGCGACGAGCGTTCCTCGGAGCTGGGGGAAGATGCACTATACGCGAACGGAGCGAAAGATACACCCCTGCTCGACCGAACGACGGCGCTTTTAGAGTGGAGAGGAGTTCCGTAATAGGGCGACGTCGTTGGCAAAGGAAGGAGGGAACATCGCGGTGCGTAATGGCGCGCAAAACGCTGGCCCGGTCCCGGGATCCCAGCGGCTTCCCGTGCTTGTTGATCCCCGGGATTCGGCAGTACCTGGGCCTCTGTCCGGGCGCCGCGTGCGGAGGTTTCGATCGCTAGTTCGCGCTCGTACCCGCGCTGCCCGGGCACTTTCTTTCTTTCTTTCTTTCTTTCTTTCTTTCTTTCTTTCTTTCTTTCTTTCTTTCTTTCTTTCTTTCTTTCTTTCTTTCTTTCTTTCTTTCTTTCTTTCTTTCTTTCTTTCTTTCTATCTATCTATCTATCTATCTATCTATCTATCTATCTATCTATCTATCTATCTATCTATCTATCTATCTATCTATCTATCTATCTATCTATCTATCTATCTATCTATCTATCTATCTATCTTTCTTTCTTTCTTTCTTTCTTTCTTTCTTTCTTTCTTTCTCTCTTTCTTTCTTTCTTTCTTTGAGGAGGGAAAGGGGAGGGGTTGGCGCTGGCGCTGCTACCGCTGTAGAGTGAGATTGAGAGAGTTCTCGTTCTGAGGGTAGGGCACAGCGACGAGGTCGCGTGTTGGAAATTACCCCGAATAGACGATCTGCGGAGATTTGAATGCGTGGGTGTTAACAAATATTCCATAGATGGTTGCGGAAGCTGCAAAAGCAAAGTGTCGGTATATTCACAAACTATATACTGGCCGCTTGTTGGTCACAAAAAAGTACTAAACTTCTAGCACAGGGCTCTCAAACAAGTGGCCCGCGGCTCCGGCAAGAATAAGGTGTTCGCGATTTTACCAAGTGGTATGGAATCGCAATATTTAATTATTTACCCTCTCTCTTAGCCATTACTAGCCTTTTTGTTCGATTTGAACATCCAGCGTGCGTGGTTATCTATGCGCTTGTTTTTTTATTTATCGCTCTCCCTGTACTCTCCACAGCCCTATATTTCCCCACTCGTGTGAATAGAAACGCGCTTTAATGCGATCCACCAAACCATCCGGGAAACAACCACCTCATTCGCCGTGTTAAAGAGCTCGACCGAAGCTGCACTGGCCGACTTCAGTGTGCAGTTGGCCATCCACCGCACACCATCCAATAGCCGGCAAACACCGGCCCCTACGCCAATAACATAGTCATGGCGGCTCTCCACACGCTCACCGTCTGGCAGTGGAACTGCAGGAGCTTCCGCAATAAGAAGGGCCATCTGCAGCAACATATCCAGCATATTCAAAACCATGCACCAAATGGGGAATGTTCGCCGGACATCATAGTTTTACAAGAAACGAACACTGCCGCTCAACTGCCCGGATACGCATCATATAATCAGAAAATAGACATATCCGCGAGCGCACAATGCCACACTGCCATCTTAGTACACAAGAATGTCACAGCCATTCAACATGAAATTGAGGGTACGAGTATTCATCACACACTGGTGGAAATTATACCAAAAAGACGAGGAGACAAGCCACTCTTCATTTTAAATATATACAGCCCTCCAAGAGATACAGCTGCGGATCTACCTTACATCTTTCGGAAAGCAACAAATCTGGCGAAGGATGCAAAGCTGCTCGTACTAGGCGATTTTAACGCAAAACATCCCGAATGGGGATACCCGAAATCCAACCCCAAGGGTCGCCGATTATGGAGCATCATACACGACCTAGGTTTCAGTATCCTCAATGATCCGGAGCAATCGACGCGAATCGGGAACAGCGTATGTCGAGATACTACCCCAGACCTCTCCCTTTGCAAAAACACGGAGGGTGCCCGTTGGCAAAACACAGGTCACACCGTAGGAAGTGACCATTTCATTCTAGCGGTAACCATTGAGTTAACCACAACCAATGTAAAAAAACGAGCCACAGCTCGCATTACAGACTGGGATAAATTCCGCCAACTGCGCAAAGAAACGGCACCCGATTCGGTATTGGACTTGAACGAATGGATACTTTCTTTGAGTCGAGATGTGGACGCTACAACATACCAAGCAAACGTAACTCCGGAACAGCCATCAACAGATTCACGCCTTCTACATATGTGGGAGGCGCATGAAAGCCTCATGCGTAGGTGGCGGCGCCAACGTCACAACACAAGGCTCCGCCGCCGCATCTCGAGGCTCGAACGTGAATTAGAAGCCCACACCGCTGTGCTAACACGCCAACAGTGGGGCCAACTTTGCGGCAGCCTCAATGGCCAGATGGGCTGCAAGAAAACGTGGCATCTTCTGCGACACCTGCTGGACCCTGGTAGCTCCAAGTCGGCCGCACGCAAACAGCTCGCGCGAATTGTCCATCAATACCCGGGCACCAACGAAGAGCTGCTGGAGGAGCTCATCACCCGCTACATCAACACATCTCAGAAACAGAACAGCACAGAGCAGTTGCCTGAATACACTGGAACAGCCAACGAACAGTTGGACGCCGACATTTCGGAAAGTGAGGTTTGCATAGCGCTACATAAACTGCGTACAACATCGGCACCCGGTCCTGACGGGGTGACAAATAAGACGCTGCGCAACCTCGATCCAAAGTCGGTAGGGGCCATTACTGAATATATGAATGAGTGCTGGAGGTCCGGCCATTTGCCATCAGAATGGAAACACGCAAGGGTCGCGTTTATACCGAAACCGGGCAAGAAACTCGACCTGGAGAATCTTCGTCCAATCTCGTTGACCTCCTGCCTGGGCAAACTAATGGAGCATGTTGTCCTCTGTCGCTTGCAAAATTTCGCGGAAGAGCACCGCCTACTTCCCCCCACAATGCTGGGCTTCAGGGCCCATCTATCCACTCAGGATGCGCTCATCCAGTTGCATCACGATCTCCTACGACCTGAGAGTGGCACTAGTACCAAGGCTTTGCTCGGTCTGGACCTTCACAAAGCATTTGACAACGTGAAGCATAGTGCCATTTTAGGCAGTCTGTCCGAACTACGATCCGGGGAACGCATATTTAACTACGTCCGTGCTTTCTTATCTAATCGAACGGTTGAACTCTCAGTGGGTGACCTTCGTTCTAAGCTCATCACACTCGGTGATCGCGGCACCCCGCAGGGAGCTGTTTTGTCCCCTTTCCTTTTCAACCTCGCTATGAGGTCACTACCTCCCAAACTTGACACGATACCCGGCCTGCGATACACCCTCTACGCAGATGACATCACGCTCTGGACGACGGTGGGATCCGATGGTCAAATCGAGGAGACTCTTCAAAGAGCAACCGACGTAGTCGTTCAGCACGTGTCAGAAGCGGGTTTGGAGTGTTCCCAGAGCAAATCGGAGCTACTATTACTGCGACCTCCAGATCGCCGCAAAATTAAGACTCCACTTCCTAGTATTAACGTGTATGTCAATGACACGCCAATTAAGCAGGTGGCCCACATGAGAGTACTCGGACTCATTGTGCAAACAAACCACCACAACAACATTACGCTAGACCGTCTCACCGTAACCGTGAACCAGACGGCCCATCTTATATCTCGAGTGAGCGCTCGCAATCGAGGCATGAAGGAGAAAGAACTGCTACAGATAATTCAAGCCTTCGTTTTGTCGCGCTTCACGTACGCCCTCCCTTATTTGCACCTCCTTCAATCTGAGCGAGCCCAACTAAATCGGCTCTTACGCAAAGCGTATAAGGTGGCATTGGGTCTCCCCCGAAACACATCGACAGAGCACCTCCTCAGTCTTGGGCTGCATAACACCTTAGAAGAACTTCTTGAAGCGCATCTTACGGCGCAAATTCACCGATTACAGGGAAGCAGGACGGGGCGTTGGATCCTTGCTAACATTGACCATGTGGTATCTCCTACGGGTAACGATCCGGCTGTCATCCCCCCCAACATCAGAAAGAAATTCCTCATAAAACCACTGCCAAAGAACATGTTGGCCAGCCATCACGACGGTAGAAGGAAAGCGAGGGCCAAATTCTTGCAAAAAACGTACGCGTCCAACCCAACCGTTGCGTACGTTGACGCCGCCCAATACCGAGAGTTTACTAAAGCATATGCAATAAGCGTAATCACTCTCCCCGGCAACAACGCCAATTCACCTCAAATTAAAGCGGCTGCTTCTGTCCGTGTGCTTAATACGACAGAAGCTGAGGAAGCGGCGATAGCGCTAGCAGCAGCATCCGGATTCACCACTATACTCAGTGACTCAAAGGCTGCTATATCCAACTTCGCACGTGGCATTGTGGCCCCCACAACTCTGCGTTTACTATTGCCCAGTCTCCTTACAGATGCTGAGGAAGACGCACTATCCTCCATTGCGCTGGTATGGGTGCCGGCTCACGCGGGGAACCCAGGGAACGAGGCGGCCCACCTATATGCTCGAGGATTCGTCAGCCGAGCGGTGGTACCCGCCTCTGATTTGGAAAACCCTGGTGAAGCCTTGACATCCTACCATGACATCACACAATATTACCGTCTTTCGAGGCAGACAAAACCACCCCCGCACCATAAGCTAACTAAGCGCCAGGAGGTTATCTGGCGCCGCTTGCAAACACATTCATTTCCGTGCCCATACATTTATGCACGTATATACCCCGACTCGATTGATCCGCATTGCTCGCATTGTGGCTCAATAGCCACACTTAATCACATTCTCTGGGCCTGCAGGGAAGATCCCCCCTCTCTCGATCTCCTAGCCGCTCCCTCGCCAGAGGGGTGGGAGGCAGTTCTGACCTCCACCAGCCTGGCCGTTCAGCTCCAGGCCGTACAAAGGGCAGAGGAGGTGGCCATCAGGTTCAGCCTGGCGGGTCACCTACCTCCTTAAGTCTGACGACAATAAAGTTGTGTTCTCTCTCTCTCTCCCCACTCGTGTGCGTAGTAACAAGTCGGTTACTTCGACCGGGTTAGCCTCTTTGCATTTTTTTTCTTTTCATCTATATTTGTCTCTCTCTCTCTTGTTCTGGCAAGTTATTAAGCTGAGACTGGTCTTGAACAGTCGATAGCGAGTTCATTGCGTTTCTTGTCACTGAAGAGTGTTGCTTACCCCACCTATTGTCCCGATAACACCGTGATTGGGTGTTTGATCAGTATGTCGTGTGTTTCCTGCTCAGCGCTGACATGTACACGAGAGATGTTGCAGCGTTGTTAAGCTGGTTTCCAATAGCATTTATTTCGTATGCCTGAAATAAGTATTCAACGTGCTTGCTTGAAATAAACTAAACTAAAACGCTTGAAACGTTCGTAATGTCTGTGCACCGTCTGGACACCTGTTGGGCAGCGATTTGAGATAGGTCGAGCGTACGCACGTGTGACATGTTTGTAGCCACTACCCACTGCACCATCACCGTATTACTGCAAAGGTGGACTGTCGTTCTTATGTGAACTTTATTTTGCCTCCAACAAAATGTAATGGAGCTACCTGCATTCACCGTAGCGAAACATCCATTACTGCTTGTCTTGTGGCATTCGCATATCTCAGAATTAAAAAACGTTAAATTACACGAACCCATGTGAGAAACAGACAATGTAAAGTCTGACGAAAAAAAAAAGAGTCATGCACTTAAGGTGTCCCGAAAACATCTATTAGACTTTACGAAAATCGGGCTTGTTTCAAGGTTACTTTACGTTTTTAGGAGGACATGTTGATCGCTGAAGATGCAGCAGTGCGCAAGCAAAAAAAAAAGAGAAAAAATAAAGACTGGAGTTTTCTTGTTCTCGTGGTCATGGCTTTTTTGTTCGTGCTTCGCAAGAAATCACTTGCCGTTTCGAGGAACTCTTGTTGGTAATGCTTAGTTTAACCGCTGAGCTCCAATGTCTAGCAATAAAAAACGTCTAGACGACACACTGAATTTTGGTTCCTGCTTTTGTTAAAGGGAGCATATCAGAGAGATCGAGCGCATCGTATGTGAAAACAGATCTCCAGCTTTCGGTGTTGTTTGACCGCCGCAGAGCTCTATTTTGTACAGTGATGAGCACTCCATAGGCTTTAGCAGCGACAGTAAACAACTTTCACAAGATCCTCGCCAATGGAGCAGTCTTACGAAATTCGAACGTGAATTTTTTCCGTTATACTGAAACAGAGTCGGGTAAGCCCTAGGGTAAACTCAATAACGATGTTTCCAGGAGAAATTTCGAAAACAACTTTCGTAAGAGATAATTCGAATGTCACTACGTTCTCCGAAGAAATGACGCGTATTTTTTTTCTAATAACTTCGCGAAACGTCAAGACAATTTCCGTTAGTGATCCAGCGAGAAATACAACCTATACGTCCCTGCTGTCTTCACGCGTAAAATTTTTCATTTATCTAGGAAAATAGAATGATAAAACCTGCAGGGTCTCTTGAGCGCTCACCTAAAACAACTTGAAGGCAGCCATCCATTTTTTTTTTTTTTTGCGAAGTCACCACTCGCACTTCTCCGATATATTTCTGAAGCTAACGCCATTTTCTTGTAGCCTCAGAGATCTGAGGAACCACTAGATTTCTGAACTTTAGCTGGTGATACACAGCCTCCGCGAACCATGAACCATGGGCCTAGCGAAGATGTCTTGTGATGACATCATCTAGTGACGTCATGTTATGTGACGTCATAGCGATGGCACGATAATCTCATGATGGCATTAAAAATTTTGGTGACGTTATGGCGACGTCGTATGGCGACCTCTTACCTGATCATCTATTGCATCGCTTAAGTTGGCTCCCGCATTGGGGGGAGGACGCCGCCGCACGCTGCTATCGTTAAAGGTCAATTTTCGTTTTTGATGAGTGATCTAAGACTTTCTATTTAACCATACAAGTTTATGTAGTTACGCTTGAGCCTATCGTTTAGCACGCCGGTGAAGCTGTAAAAACACAACTTCGTAAGAGTTAAAAAAAATATTGTCCAGAGAAACGCTTCGCTAGTTGGTTATTCTTTAAAGAAAGAAAATTAATTGATCAGGATGAACTCAGGAGTGACCTGTCATACTTAATGTCAACCAAATTTACAGCAGAAGCCTCGAACAAAAATGCTGAGCCGTGATTCGCGTTAAAACAATCACTCGTGTGCACACGAAAACAAAAGGTAAAGGAAACAAAAAAATATTTCGGAACGAGTGCCGGAATCGTTTATGAAATGACGCGTAACATCCTTCTGCAGTTGAAACGACAATGTGCTCAGTGCTCCAGAAACACACCGAGCAGACTGCGATGCTTGGTTAACATCTGTAAAAAGCTAAATATATACGACTGAAAATCTAGTTTCGATAAATTGCGGCGCAACTTACCAGAGGAAATAGTGAAATGTGTTTCTGCAAAAAAAATAATTATAAAAAAGTGGATAACGAAGTAGAACTTGAGTAGCGTACTATTTTCCATAAAACCTTCGAACAGCAATCGAGATTTGCTTGTCTCCAATTTTTTTTTTTGTATACACTGATTTAAAGGTAAACATATTTGTCAGAGATATGTCTTGCTGGATAAAATTAAGTGAATATACAGACACTCAAGTCGTGTTAAATCTATAAGTTCTTAATATAAAAAATTGGCCCTACTACATACTAAACGTGGCTAGAGATTCTGTTTGTTCCTATACATTGATTTGTTTTCAATGTCATCAGAGATATGTAGTGAAAGATGATTAAAAATAAACTCAAAGTAACATTTGCGGCCACTTTGAGTAAAATCTTGCATGTACATTCAGTGACGTTTCAAAATAATTCTCGTTGACTACTGCTACGCTTATTTCAATAGAAGCTGATCTGAATTCAAATCGCAGCTTCCAAAGGACGTTGCACGTTCAGCGTGCTATCGAAAGCAACAGAAGGGAAATTCATTGCGTACAAGTTAGGAAGGAAGTATCATGTGTACATGACGGTGTAGCTGTGAGTCTTGCAAGGTCGTCACGTCACACCCGCGACTCTTCCTGTCTGTCGTTTGCATAATATCGTTAGTACCATTGACAGAGTAATAAAGACAGCGAGAAGGGGAAAAAAAAGCTTAGTTATGTCTTCGGGAGGCTCCGCCGTTCTTATCGGGTCCTGCGCGCACAAAAGGTAAAAAGGGTCCATGGTGGGCAAGCCGAGGCTCGTATGCTAATGGCTACCACCCTCCACCACTCGATGAATCTCGGCGTTTTCGTGGACTCGCGAAAGAAAAGAGGCTCACTCAAATAGGGAAGAACGGGAGGCCCTGTGCGGGTCGTTAGGGATCGGAGGATCCCTCTCGTCCCAAAGTGCGGGGAAAAAATAGAAGCTATACTCAACTATTCGTTTAGAACCCATGAAAAAAAAATGAGGGCACTTAGGGAAGGGTGCTGCAGTTCAAATAGCGTGAACCCAGGGGAGAGATGAAGCGCGCAGTGTGTCCCGGTGTTTACCGCGGGAGAATCTTTGTTCCTCTTTACTGCTGCACTCGCCACCAGTTCACTAAGAACTTATCACCTGGCAGATGCGTTTCAAGAAGTAGTGTTTCAAAGAGATTACTTCAACGCAAAGACGCACGTTTGTGGCTCTGCTTTTACACAAAACGTTTAGTGCCTTGGTCAATTAAATTGGGTATTGACACCCCTGACGAGCCAAAAATAACGTTTTTGGCAATAACGACAAAGTTTTAATTCATAATGCGCGTTGTATGAGCCGGTGGCCAATAATAGGATTTACGCAGTTTTTTTTTTCTTTTTGGGTTCACGCACGTTTATGATGGACCGTGACGACGACATGGCACGCCGACAACTCGAAACCTCCATGGTCCGTTCACACTAGCGTCATGACGGCTTGCCGTCTGCCGTTCTGAGACTGCCGTGCGTGGGCGGTTTCGTTCGCGCACGTCTGCTGTTCTTTATCGCTCGGCGAATATATAGGTCCGAGACCCATTGCCCGAGAGCGACGTGGGCAATCAGCGGCGGAGCAGCTAGATCGGCCATCCAGGTCGTCTGCTTTCAGCTGTCGGCGTCGTCCACGTCTGCCGCGGGACTTGTCGGCTTGCCTGCTTCTTGATCCGCGATTTTCATTCTAGAAGCTCTCGTGTCCTCCACTTTGTTCCAGGCATGATTCAATCGGTTGATAGAGCGCTTTAGCCTGTCTGCTATTCAAGAAAATTGCAGCGTAAACCAGTAAAAGACATATGTCCTCAATGCCCCGCCGCGGTGCTCTAGTGGCTAAGGTACTCGGCTGCTGATCCACAGGTCGCGGGTTCGAATCCCGGCTGCGGCGGCTGAATTTCCGATGGAAGCGGAAATGTTGTAGGCCCGTGTGCTCAGGTTTGGGTGCACGTTAAAGAACCCCAGGTGGTCAAAATTTCCGAAGTCCTCCACTACGGCGTCTCTCATAATCATATGGTGGTTTTGGGACGTTAAATCCCACAAATCAATCAATCAATCAATCAACATATGTTCTCAAGCGTGTGCTTGGACAATTGGTGCCAACTCTCCAGGAGTAGAGACAACTAGCGAGCGCGGAATGTATGCCCTCCGAGATTTGGGAAGCGCCCATCGCCACTCGCCAAGATTACAACATATATGACTTGTGTACGTCTGTCAAAAGCGGCGCCCTGTTGGCACGAATATTTTGCGGTAGAAGATTAAGGCCATGAACCAAAAGCAAATCAAAGCATACCTTCGGTGCCGACAAGCAGGGCGCACGGCGGCCACTTGATAGATTCGAGGCAGACGACAAATACTTTAAGAAGTGCAGCCATGCTTGTCGGAAGCGCGCGTGCTTCCACCCGCGGGAAGGTTGCCGTGCGCCTCGGAGAGCTCTTGCACAAGGTGGCGCCAGCGGCGGGCGTTCTACGGCACCGCGCCGTTGCGGCAGGCGTGACGCTAGCGTGATCGGGCCAAGGTGCTTGACCCACTAAAAAGTTTTCGACAGGCTGTTCTGTACGCTGTTGGGACTCCGGGTCCTGCCGGTCTCGTTTTCGGTAGCTGGCCCCGTCGCAGGATCCATCGTCCAACAATTCAGCGAGAAGAAGCGCCCGAACGAACAACAGAGATTTATTTACATGTGGAGAAGTGGTCAACTGACCCAAAGAGAGAAGAGTGAGAGTGGTACAAAACGTCTTCGGCATTTTATAGCGCCGCGTTGTTGACACTGGGCGCCTTGTCCGCATCGTCAGCCAATGCGGTGTTCCCGGCACCTCGGCCACGAGGGAGGGGGGAAACACCTCTCACAACACATGGAGTGGCACAACCCAACACGATGTCCATATATGGTCACGGCGCCCTAAAATGTTACCAAACATGGTCACGAACGCACTGCAGATTCCGAAGTTCTCCCGGTAGAGAGGAGGAACCTGAATGGGGAGGTGGGGGTGGATGCGTCACCCCCGGAAGCTTTTCTGGGGTTGACGGTGGACGACACCGTCGGTCAAGAACCGGTTCTCCCCAACCTCCTCTTGCCTCTTGCTTGGTTCCCTAGGGCCGGTCGTAACAACGCCACTAGAAACATTGACCGTGTATCTGCGTGCTTCGATGCAAGTGTCTACAAAAAAACGACGATAGTTTGCTTTCGACCTTCTTTCGTGCATAGCATTGCATTTTGAGCGCAGCTTAAGAAATCCTATAGGGCCTTAAGAATTACGTATCTATGCATTTTTTTGTAAAGGAACAAATCACCTAATACTTCTGTATTCATATTGCGTCTCAGATATGCGTAATATTTGTTTTTTTATAGACAATGTTCTCGAGTATGAATGCAGCCACCAGATCAAAATGGTTGGGCGTCGAGTAAGGGCTTGAACTTTTACAGGATGGCTAAATCGTGTGACAGACAGACAGACAGACAGAAACACAGACAGACAGACAGACAGACAGACAGACAGACAGACAGACAGACAGACAGACAGACAGTGAATTTATTGGCGTTCAAGTATCGTAAGAAAGACTATTATCCTTAAAAATTTCTGTTCCATTCGCAGAACTAGGGCACTTCTTTCCTTCACCCGTGAAAGGCAGTCATGTCGTTTGATTTTACTCTAGCAATACTGATTGTTGGCCTGGAACCATAAGTACGCCTATTGTGCCGTTCATGCTTCCTTCCTTCCTTCCTTCCTTCCTTCCTTCCTTCCTTCCTTCCTTCCTTCCTTCCTTCCTTCCTTCCGTCTGTCCGTCCGTCCGTCCGTCCGTCCGTCCGTCTGTCTGTCTGTCTGTCTGTCTGTCTGTCTGTCTGTCTGTCTGTCTGTCTGTCTGTCTGTCTGTCTGTCTGTCTGTCTGTCTGTCTGTCTGTCTGTCTGTCTGTCTAGTGAACGCTCCAAGTACCGCCACCTCGCATCTTTTCATCATATATTTATCATATACAAGTAGCGCCATCCAGCGGACATTCAAAGGACTAAATGAGAAGTGGCTACTACTTCATACTGCAAACACGGGATGCGCAGCCCACGGCGTAAGGGGCTTCGTTCCTAAAAGTGAATATTTCATTTGTTCGAACTCGATATGCGGACACGGGCTCATTTTTTAGATGAATGAAGTTCTTTCAATTTGCATCAGCGGCGCAGCCTGTGCGTGCCGCCCCCAAATCGCCCGTCTCTTGGCGGTGGTGCAACAACGAACGCTTGTGCTTGCAGCGCCTGCAAGGCAAAGCGGTCGTGCGGGATACAAAAGCGAGCCACCATGCACTTCACTACATGCGCAGAACTACAATATAGTTGTAAATTGTTCCCTGTGTTCGTCCGGAGCCGAAAGCTCGTAAAGCAAGGAAATTCAGCCGTGGACCCCACCCTCTGAATTTTCCAAACGTTCCACTAGGAACCGAACAAGACCGCGAGACCAAAACGAAAAAAAAAAATGAAACAATAAAGAGCTAAAAAAGAAACCATAGAAAGGCATATTTTGGGTCGTTGGAGCGGCGCCTCCAGCCAAGTTTCTACATCAAAAGACAGCTCAGCCATGACTTGGCCATGCACGAATGAGCGAGCACTAGGACGAGGTACGGCACGCGATGCGATCGCTTTTGCATGTATGGCACTGTCGAAGATGGAAGCGCCGCAAAACGATGTCGATGGCAAGATATATTATGTAAAATGAAGAAAGAAAAAAAGAAAGGAAGAAAGAAAGAAAGAAGGAAGGAAGCGAGGGTAGGGCGCGAATAACGTTGGCAACACGGAACAGATCCAGCAATCCCTTTCTCCCCCACTCACACACACTCCTCCTACCTTAGGCGAAGCGCGTTCCGGCGGGCGCGGTTTTTCCTTATCTCAGCCACCCTGAGGGCGTGATTCTTTCCGCCCCGCGTAGATGTCGCTCCGCGCGCTCGCGAGCGCGGGTAGCCATTTTTCAACAACCGGCGCCATTTTTTGTCTTCCTTTCTTTCAGAGTCAGAAGCGTTGAGTACGGAAAATGTGGCCGTCGCGCTTTTTTTTCTATTGGTAGGTGTCTGTTCGCTTCTTCACACGGATACACGCTGTTTGCGTGTGCGAAAGGGTGGAAGCAGGAGGGGGAGGGGGGTTGTAGGAACAAATTTATACGCGTTTTGTTTCGGTAACGCTGTCCCCGGAAACCATAAATCTCTATTGGTGTGAAACGGGTCGATGTGTTGGGGGTGGGCCGGGGTGCCAAGGGGAGGGAGGAGATGTTTTGCGGCAAAAAGAAGGACGGGTTTCGCGATACGAAAGCGGCGGCACCGGCTGTGACCGCACCGAAACAATGTCGTCTGCTATCGTTTCCAACACCCGAGAGTGCTCTCTAGCAGACGACGTCTCTTGAATAACGTAGTTGCACGTGTGGGCGTTTATATACTTGCAGGTGGATATAGCACGAGCACCTACAGGGAGCCTTTTCTGGTACTCCTATTTTACTAATAGACCCTTTTTTTAGGCGTTCGTAGTCGATGGAAGAGGAATAAGAAAAGGGGGAGATATATGGAGGAACTGCAAAACGAAAAAAAAAAGTGGGCGATCGAATGCCTTACCGGTTACAGCTTTCGTTTGATATTGTGGTGAAAAAAAAACCGCTGTTTGGCTCGATAGAATAGATATATACGACTTTCCTTGATATCTAGCTGATTTATAAAAAAAGCACCAGAATCAAATGAAGTTGATAATAGGCTCGACTATGGTCCCGTGAAAACCCTTCTGCCTTTAGTATTCGACAAATTTACTTAGCGCGTAAACGACGTCGTCTGAGTAAAAAAAAAAAAAACGCCAACAGCGCGGTTCCAAACACTCGCTTCCTAGCTGTCTGTTTCATTGTATTATGCATGACTTCTTTCATGGCGCTAACACTTCATCCCTCAATTGCGATTCCGAAATAAATATGCCAATGCATTTTTCGCATAGCAGTATTTCCACGTTTCCCCACGAAAGTTATGCAAATGCAGTTCCAACGTCGAAAGTCCAGCCCTGTGAAACCACCCTGGGACACGACTTCAAGAAGTGGTCAATAGCATTTATTTTAAACGCGGTTAGTGACAATTTTGCGGGTGACCTAATCTGAGCCGTCCAGCAGGCCCGCGAGGTTGTGCAGAAATAAGATCTCAAAGTCACATCGTGGGAGACCCTGGCCCGGGTCGCCAAAAACCCTGTAGGACAGTGCAATAAAGTTATTACGTACCCACCAACCAAAGGCGAACAATATATGGCTGCTGGTGTTTACAGTGGAACCATTTTCTTTCCGGTGCCAGGTATTTTCTGTTTGGGACACGTCACTGAAGGCGCTTCCTCAAAACGATAGCGGCAAACGCTTTGGTGTGTAGATAATATTTAGTCGTTAATGAAAGGGTTCAGTTGTATATGGAATGCCGAAGCAAGGCTTTCTGGAGACAGCGAGTTGTAGAAGCGTTCCTACTAAAAATATCCCTAAGGTCTGTCCGATGCCGTCTGCAGGCTTTCGTTTCGTCTTCAACTTCAATTCCATCCCGATTTCTGGTGCTGTGGCCCTGCACAAAGTCGTGGTGAGTTTTTTTTATTTTCGGTGGTACGTATCTCTTGAAAGCACCAGCTATGCGGTGACACCTGCCGAAAATTAGATTTCAAGTAAATGCTACGGCGTCTTTCTATACGAGTCAGGGGGGCATCGTGAACGCACCAATACTGCCGGCGTTTTTACTGTCATCGTGCAGCACTCATCGTACGTTTTGCTGTTATGGTAAGTCCAACTTGCCATCTATCTCGTAGGGCTCTTCGTTGTCTCCCTGCCATAGTTGTCAATACCGCCATCTTCGTCTTCCCAGTTGAGCAGTGTAGCCGCAGTAGTGTCCTACATCAATGTGCCTGTTGAACCGTCGCATTTCTCGTGATGCTGTCTCCGTGCTACTTCTCCGGCTGTGCTACAGATTAGTACACGTAAGCGCACGCAAAACAAGGACAAAATGAAGCGCTTGTGTTGTCGTCACCTCCCACTCTCCTTGCTTGGGCGAGCTTTGGTGTTCACCGAGAGAAGACTCACTTGCCCCAAAATCAGTGCTCCCGCTATCCTATGGATGTCCTTTTCTTTCTCATCGTTTAGTAGCCGTGGTATAGATGTAATTTAGCTCCAGTTTTGCTGTTGCAACACCTATCGTCGTCCCACACTTTACATGGTTAGACATTTAGTCGTCGCTCTGCCATGATAACCGTTATCGTGTTATCGTCTTGCAGTAGACGTCGTGGAACCGTGTTATGTTTCCATGTCCTCGCATTTGCGCCCTGGCATTTCTCACGTCGTCGTTGCGGCGCCGTGTTCGTCATCCAGTTCTCGTCGCATCTCGCGTGTCCTACCATCGTTCCTGTCATTGATATTCGTCTAGCAGTCGTCTACAATAGCCGTCGCGCGGGTGTCTTTTTCTGCCACTGTTGTCGACTCGCCGTGCTGCTTTGTCGGACGTCTTCCTTAGCCGACGCCCTTGCACCTTTTTGTTATTGATCAACGTACTCCCGCTGTGTTTCATGGCGTACTGCGCTTATGTCCTATAACGTGGTACTATGTAGAGGCCTTCGATAACGCTTTCGCGCTGTCTTCGCATACACTCATGTCTTGAAAGAGGCGATGAAAGGCGCTCGCTTGATTTGATACGGTATGCAGGGCGCGCAGCGAACGAAGCTGCCGCTTATTTTGGCGCGAAGCCCAGACGCGAGAAAAGAAAACTAGTAGGTGGGAAATGTGGCTGATGCAGAGTTCTCGTGCCTATGTCGCTCGCATCAGAAGTATACAGGTGGAAATATATAACATCAGAAACGGAAAACAACGCTAGAAAGAGGCTTGGGGGGGGGGGGGGGGCGTTCAGTGGGGTCCATTTTCGCATTGCTCTATCGGCTCACGCAGAGGCGCGCACTTATATATAAAGGACGGAATCCCGGTGCATTTCTCTGTCTACTCGCATCGCATCAGTGTAAGGCGTGGGTGGGAGAGGTGGGGAAGGGGGCTTGTGGAGAGGAAGAAACGGCACGCTGTTTCCCTCACGGCGCGCCTGTAGAGGGCGCGTGCGTTGGCAGGAGAGGCGTTCCACACGCACCCTACCGAGTGTTCCACCAACAACGCATGAATGTGCCTATTCATTTCTTTTAGTTTAATACGCTGTTTGCTCCGCTTCACAATAAAGTGCTTTTTTTTTTCGTACCACCCGTTTACCAATAAGTACCCAGGAGCGCCGCCGCTGGTGTGTCAAGCAGAGAAACGTAGACATATAGAAACGCTATTGGCCATGCATTACGCAATTCGGGGGAACTCTTTCTCGGCGGATCGCTTTATACCGTGCTACTTCGGCTCGCTCAGGCCTAGCTCGTCCGGTGGACCCCTGAGCCCGGGTTGTCTCTGCATGAATGCCTACTTCTTTCGCGTGGACCCATCAGTACTAAAGCACGCGTGGAACGACTGAACCGGACGAGGAGAGATCGAGGAAAAGGAAGGAATACATTACGCAGGAAAACAAGAAGACAAAAAAGCGACGGTGAAGAGGATCGCTGGCTAGCGAAAAATATGCGGACCCGCGCAAAGTGGAAGCTCGAATATCATTTCCGAGTCCGAAAAGAGATCTTGCTCGTTTTTTTTTTTTTTCAGGCTTTGTAGAGTCGGTGCAGTTTGCATCGGATTAGCGCTGTGGCTAACGCACGGACTGGAACTGTTTGATTCGCAGATCCCAGTTGCGCTAATATTCGAATACGTACCCAGCTGAACAGGCTAATAAGTTCTCAAAGCGACTGCCTGCGATGTGTAGCCTGCGTGGCTTTGCTCCAGACATGAATTGATTCATGACTGCTTGAAAGAGAGAGGGAGAGAGAGAAAAATGGTTTAGGGAAAAGCTGGAGATGTCAGTCTGGCTATGCGGCTCATACGCTATTCCAAATGTCGGACGATTATTATGACATGTAAACTCATATTCAAATAGCACAGACACACGCACGCGCGCACAAATTACAGTTTTCACGAAGTTTCGTTCAGGCTTGTGACCCCTTCCTTGGATTTCACAGAAATGAAAGTGGGCTAGAAGCAAGTGGAAAATAACGTGGGGAGGTTAACGCGGCCACTGCAAGCACACGACCGGATCAACTGGAAAAACATGACCTTCGCTTAGCAGTGGGCGTTGTCACTCTGACGATGACGATGACCACTCTCGAGCGGTCAGTGAAACTGCATGACGAAAGAACGCACCATTTCGTTCCATTGACACTGTCCTCCCTGCCTAGCCTTAGGCGTGCTCTCGGGTACGAAAGGAAAGAGAAAGTGTTTGAAGCGTGCGATGGATCCTCGTACATACTCCTGTACATGAAGGGTTCTAAAATTTTGTTTGTGGCATGTGATTCGTGAAGTGCTCTGCGCTGATACTGAGACTATTTCATTCTTAATCAGAAAAAAAAAAGTGTTGTGGGATCTTTTCAAGACGCATCTTTACAAGACGGTGGCATCTCTCACCCTAAAAACGGACGTTCGTCCCGCCGCGGTGGTCTAGTGGCTAAGGTACCCGGCTGCTGACCCGCAGGTCGCGGGTTCGAATCCCGGCTGCTGCGGCTGCATTTGCGGTGGAGGCGGAAATGTTGTAGGCCCGTGTGCTCAGATTTGGGTGCACGTTAAAGAACCCCAGGTGGTCGAAATCTCCGGAGCCCTCTACAACGGCGTCTCTCATAACCATATGGTGGTTTGGGGCGTTAAACCCTACATATCAATCAATCAATCACGCAAGCCTGCTCGCATGCTTGCGCATGCATGACCACGCGCTCAAGATTGACGTCCCGATCCGGATTGTCGGCGAACTCTTCGTAACGGTATATTGCCGGGTACCTGGTCGGAATTGGGTCTTTGAATGCAGAGGCAGTTGGATGCCGTGCTTTAGTAACATCGGCGGGGCCCTCTCCCGTCTTCTCCAATCATGTCCCCCTATACCCTGTCAGCGTGGAAAAGGGGCAGGTCCATTAGAGCTACTGCTGAGGTGTCGCACCCTGATGCAGACAGTTGCGGGGCTCACTTTACTCTTCTTTTCCTTCTTATACACAAACACTTCTCCCAGACTCGTGTGATTGTGGTTTGCAACATGGCGACTGCCGCGATAAGGTTTCAGTGCAGCGAACAAGATTAGGAGTAGTGGGCTAACTATTCGGCCAGGGTAAAATGGGGCGAAACCGCCGACTCTACAATCGGCGGCAACGACACCCACTGGGCAGCAGTGCTAAACGGGGAGAAGCGATGAGAAGGAACTATAGAGTTTCCTACAAGTACGTTAGAGGGAACTGTGGCACTAGTGTCTATGAGAGAGCTGCAGTGTTTGGTGCTTCCAGGGAGCATGATAATGATAGGTAGTGCACACATTTGTCCAATCTTCCTACTTTCAACTCCGTTTTGGCTTCGCGTGGCTTGGAGCTGCTTTGTCACGAGACGAGAATCGTCAAGTGTGCAGCAGTTGCACATCACCACCCTAACGTTGTAGGCTCACCAATTCAAAACGGGTCACGGAATTCAAGACCGCCTGTTCTTTTATTCGAAACAAAAGCGAATCACAGCCAGCAATAAGCAAAGGCACAAGTGTGTTCGAAACCTGCAAGCACGAATACCAGGAAACTTGTGTACTAGCTATCATTCCCATGGTCGATTAATGATCACAGCGCCAGAGTCCCCTCGAGTTAACTTTAGGAAAGTCCATTGCAGTAGCGGCACCTGGTGGGCAGCAGTGTTATGAGTGGAGACGCGAAGGGAAAGAACGAAGGCTGCTTATACTGCAAAGCTGGTGTAACGACCGTCGAGATCAGTACCGCGTCTGTAATACGGCCACTTAGTCTGGAATAGTCTGTAAGCGATGCTGGCACCCCTAGGAGACATCGACGGCGTTACGCGTACGATGCAAGAGGGCCCCCATTTCTTGTTCGCCGTACTCTTCTTTCCGTACTCTACTTCTTGTTCGCCGTAAGTATAAACCCTGGTCTCTGCAGCGTTATCGGCGTTCGGCGGTGCCGCGGGTGCCGTGTCGTATTCGTCTCCACGCAAGCGCGTAAGAGGACACCGGATTTTCGATTGGCACGTTTACTTAGAGTTCTAAATCGATTCGATGTGACGACGGTCGTGCTCGCGTCTCGGGCGACGAGCATCTTCGTGTGCCACCTGACGAGGCGATCGAGCGTGCCCTGAATTCGCTGGGAAGACGATTCGTGGACGGGTGGTGTCGATTTGCCGGGCACGTGATACGATGGAACGCGGAAAAGGCATTTGCGCCGTTTGAGACATCGGCCAACTGCGCATAGAAGTGGGGAGTATTTCGCTGAAAGAACGATTTACAAGGTGACAGACAAGAAGAGTTCACAGTAGCCCTGCCGCGGTGGTCTAGCGGCTAAGGTACTCGGTGGCTGACCCGCAGATCGTTGAATCGAATCCCGACTGCTGCGGATGCATTTTTGGTTGAGGCGGAAAGGCTGTGGGCCAGTGTGCTCAGATTTGGGTGCACGTTAAAAAATCCCCCGGTGGTCGAATTTCCCCTCATTATGGCGTCGCTCAAATCATATGGTGGTTTTGGGACGTTACACGCCACATATCAATCAACATATCAATGAAGTTTACGCTACACTGAAACTAAGTACACTTAAACTAAGAGAGGTACGAAAGAAAGGGAACAGGACGTGCGCTACGCACAACAATTTTCTTTGTCCACGTCTTACCAGCGCTATGGCTT
Source organism: Rhipicephalus microplus (assembly GCF_043290135.1). Lineage (NCBI taxonomy): Eukaryota > Metazoa > Arthropoda > Arachnida > Ixodida > Ixodidae > Rhipicephalus > Rhipicephalus microplus. Next base: position 31,207,766 of record NC_134706.1, on the reverse strand, counting down.
CATTGAACGCAAAAAAAAAAAACAGGGCGTGATGTACACTCGTAATGCACAATCCACTGAGATAAAAAACAAACAAACAAGAGATGCCTTTCGCCTTCGACTCGTCTCAAGCGAACGCATAGGGGACCTTGTGAGTTTCTTTATTTCGAAACTCTAATGCGGTCGACAATGGTGGGTGTTTACAGACTAGGTTCGGCTGCTGCTGGCTCCATCGGACCGACAGGTTACACAAGACGCTACGTAAAGTTCTCAAAGAAGGTACACCTAACACACTTGGTACCGTGTACACCGTCTTATTCATCCTAGAAGCTAGCGCAATGCGAATGCCTGCGGAGTAGAATAATAATGATAAAAAAAGGTACGTGAGAGCTAGAAGGTGAACGTGTTCGGGGAGAGAAAGGGCTCCGGGAGGTCGGAATGGCCAGTGTCAACAAGGGCACAGCGCGTAACCGTGTTACCCAGCTTTACCGTAGACTAACATTCTGCATGCACGCGCAGGAGTTCACGTAGGGACCGGAGGTAAATTGAGTTCGCTCCACCTAGGGGAGGTTGCAAATTGAATCGAGGCCAGGGACGCGTATGCATGCCTACCTTCGAGGCCCCCAAACACGCTCTCCGTTCTCTACCGGGGCAAAGACGCTGCTTCTTTCAATGTCCTTCTCGACCTTCTTTACATTCGCTTCGTGTTCACCCCATTGTCGCACTTCGGCGGTGTCATTAACTCCGTTCGCTGGGCGCCCCGTGAAAGTATGTCGCCTTTCTGAGTGTACTTCCACGAAATGACGTGTTCCTTTTGTCTGGCTTTTTCCTAGTGGACACCCCTCCTCTCTCCAGCAGCCTGATCCTTTCTTTTTGGTCCCCGTCAACCGCTGGCCATCTTCAAGGACTTTTTTTTCCTCATAAGTTGGTGATGATAGTAAGACGTGCATCTTGTCTCAATGGCCCCTTTTGTCTGGTATTTCGTGCATATGTACACATGGACGTGTATATGTGCCCATAGAAGGTTTCAAGATAGCAAGCTTTGTGCCCCAAAAAAACTTCCATTCACCTCATTTACCAACTCACAACTTGAAAACTGAAAGGACGTTTTCACGTTTTTTTTTCAAAGGTAAGGAAAGTCTCCTATTAGTTATTGAGATAAAAGGAACGTGCGTAATATTTAAGACAATCTCTTGCAGTTTTTATGTAGCTCAAATGAATATTTATTTGAATATACTTTTCTAAATAATGGAAGGAAAGAGTAGAAAATCAGCGGGATATTTTATCACGCTCTTCTTCCCTACCTATGCTATTCTGGCACATCAATGGACGAAGCCGGAAGTTATCAGGGGTCTCTGTTTGCAAACAGTGAAATGCTTTATACTAAAAGCCTTTTTTTTTCTGAATAAGGAGTTCTGTAGCGCTTGCCTTTTTATAGCAAGAAGAAAATCAAGATGTTAGAGAGTCCAGTTTGCTGATGCGTCCTGGAGGGACCTCTACTAGAGTCCCATGCATGGTCCTGCAAGTTCTGCGCAACTACGACATGTTTATGGCAACAACTCGATCAAGAAGTTGTACCGAAGTACACTTTTCATGTGGAATGAAAGAATGTAAGTGAACAGGAAGCATAACTGAGAAAATTAGAGGGAACTGACTGCGTAACTACCCAGGACGGTTTGTTCATCATGTTTGGGTGGACGCTCGTTACGCTAATGCAACTCAAGTGCTCTGAAAGGAGTACATGGATCAACGTACACAGGGGAACGCTGTTACCGTGGCAATGACCTAATACGTTGGGCGAGCGCTTCAGCTCGGTAGGTTCGAGTTTATACTGAGAGATACACGTTGGTTTACAGTGATACGAACACAAGATAAGAACAAGATTGCTGTGCGTGTTGGGCGCAACGGGTTCGCAAAGCAAAAGAAGCGCTGGCCTAATGAAATGTTTCACCTGCCATTTAAGTATTACCAATAACCCCGCACAGGCAGGTAGCAATTTATGCAGCGTAGCAGTTAAAACTGTGATGTGAGTAAAAGAATCGCTCTGTGAAAGTGCTTATTTCATATATGCTCTCTCTATATAGCTTCATGTTGAGTTGCGTGTTGTGCATTTCCGGTTTCGTCGCGTTGTTCTACTACATCCCTCCCCGCTTTTCTCTCTCTCTCTCACACATGCACACTTCCTCGGTGGCTTCCTGGTGCATTGAACCCGGCCGGGCGCAGTGTTTAGAGTGTGTCGTTATATCGAAATACAATACCGCTGCGACAGTCAAGACGACGACAGCGTTGCCTGGTGCTTAACACGGAAACAACTTTAATTATGCGGCGAAACCTATTTTCGTCCCGTTTTTTTTTTGTACCTGCGTAGCCCACGTGGCAGAACGATTTAGCAAGAAAACATTTAAACAAAGAACAGAACAATGCTTAAAGAAAAAAATAAAAAGAAAGAAGGCTGAGCGGAACGCAAGAACACGCACGTGCAGACACACGCGTGCGGAAAGAAGGAAGAGGGAAAGAAAGGAGGCCACGAACTAAACGAGCGGTGCACGCCGCATGATGATCCTCGGCGAGGAACGGCGCCCCGTCCCAGGCATGGCCACCAGCACTGCCGTTGCGTGCACACTGCGGCACGAGCTGTAGGTCGAAGGCACAACGCAGCTGGTCGCGGACGCGACTCGAATGCCATCCCTTTCTACACCATTTCTTTCTCGCCTCATTACCGTAATCGCACATCTCCCCATTTATACCCTCATAAAACAATCATCGATCGACTCACCTTCCCTAGCGAGCAACAAAGTCGGACGAGAAGTCGTTCGCGTGCACGTGTATGTTTATATCTCGACCCGTGTGCAAAAAATGGCAATAGGGTTTACGTAAGAAGAGTTGTTATTTCATGCCTAAGTAAACTGAGGCACGCAAGTGGGATACGCGATGACGGCGTAAAGGCTATACGTAACGGACGTCTCGACAGATCCCACCGACGCGCGAAAGGTAGTGAGCAGCTCGACAACATCGTTGCATTGCGTAACAGTTCATGTGCTCCATTACCCAGTTAAACATACATTAGGCACGAATAGATAGATATTCCACAGTCTAGTGGAAAGAGATGAGCAACACGAAAACGTATGATTGCGCAGCCTAAAAGTTGCTTACGTGTGAAATTACCTAATTAAAAACAATCAGTTTCACCGCAAGGACAAATCAGTGACTGCGATAGCAACATATTATAATATGATACGAAATAAGGCCAGCAGCTAACTCTTTTGGATCCGATATCGAGTTACTCCGCAGAACGCTGGTGTAAAGGAACGCGGCTGCTCCAGGGATACGCTTTGCATTAAGAGAGTAGCTCTTAGAAGGGTACACGAGCCGACCACTGATGCCTGTCAAGATTGCGAACGCACCAGCAATCGCAGCCGCACTCTTAGAGACACTGTTGCTGTTCGAGCAAGACCTCCTCCCCCTCCACGGGCCTCTCATCCTTCCTCTCTGCTTGAGCATTCCCCAGCTGGTCTAACGCGTGCGCCCTCTGGGCCCCGCGAATGGGTCGGCTCGTTCGCTCTCTGCTTCAGCCGCATGCGCTCGTGGGTAGAAGACACGATGTGTGGAGTTATGCTATCGCTCTAGGCCGTATACGTAACATGACGGCGACACCGACGGCGGAAATCCCCATTGAGAGTGTCCATATAAGTGTTGTCGTAATAAAGGAATTCTGTAGGTAATAACTTGACAAATATCAATGTACGTGCATTGTTGCATCCAAGCGCAAGAATTGGATGACGGCAGTCAGATTGTTGATCTTTTACTAAGTGGCTGCTGAAAGAAGGAAATGGCGACGCCACAACTACCTACATTTTAACTGAGAGAAGTAAACAGGAAGCAAGGAATTGATGAACACCAGGTAGCGCCAGGTAGCCTCCAACACCAGGTAGGCTCATAAAAAAAAAAGATAACACCGTCTGTGCCAGAACATAAAACCTGATGTGGCTATTCGTACTAACATTTTGTTCATCTCGATCGATCCAAAGTCGTCTTCTAGACGACTACAAAAAGACCGCCAATAGAGAGTGCGAAAAGACACTGAAAATAAAAAAAAAGACCGAATGAAAGAGGCTCCACCAGAAGTGCTTTCAAAGTGCACGAGTTTGCAAACACGAACACGAATAAAACGAAAGAGAAGAAAATGAAAAAAAAAAAGAAACCACCGCCGCCCACCAAGTAAGCAAACTCCTCGCTCCCCTGACGACGCGATTTTCATTGCACCGCCGCCGCTAGGGGCCGCTCCCGTCGTGATCACCCGGCAGTTTCAGGCCAGCCGCGTTTTAGTATCCTTTGTTTGTTTGTTTCCTGTCTTGACGGACGGCGGCGGCCAGGTTTTTTTGTCTACGCGTCGTCTCACTTTATTTTCCCGACCGTTCGCCCCCCCCTCCTTCTTTCTCAACATTGCGTGTATTTTGTTACCGGAAACCCTTATCTTTCGCGTTTGTTGCGCACGTCTTCGGCTTTGCCAGAGAGTCTCCATATAGTGGCTTTGGCCGTTACACAGAAAGGCTATGCGCGCTTTGCCTGTTGACTGCAATAGTGGCGCTTGCTCGCCTCCAAGCGGACAAAGGTATAAGCAGGCCGAGAAGGTACGCGGCCGAGCCTTAATTACAGTAGCCGCGCTGGCTCGCCGTGGTTTTGCAGCGGAACGTTAGACAACGCCGTTGGTCGCGTGGCTCGCTCTTTTCGAAAAAAAAAAAAGAATGGCGTTCGCTTGCTTGCTCGCCGCAGACCACTCCTGGTAATGAGTCCGGCGACTCCCCCACCCCCCCCCCACCCCCATTTTCTATTCCCCGCCCCGACATACACGCGCACACGCGTGGTACCCCTTATCCTAAGCGCGGCCTGGTACAAATGCAAGAAACAGAAAGGAGAGAGACCAACGATTAAAAACGATGTAACTTGGAAGATGGTTTGCGTTAAGATCAGGGAGAGAGAGTTGATTTGGGGTGAGACGGCCTGGTCGTATGAAAAGGAGCCAGCGATTTGTACGCTGCGCCTAAATAGTGGGGACTGCGTGCATGTCTATGCACGGTCCATCAAAAGTATATAGGACGACACACGCATGCCTGCTGGGAATATGGTCAAGCTGTAGCAACTCTTTCGCTATTTCTATGCCGTTAGTAATTGTTTTACGGCAGAGTTGTTATGCTCGAGGGTGGCCGTGTGTCGCACATGAAAAAAAATTGTCTGCATTATGAACCGGCACGCTTTCTGCTTCGCGCCCAGAACGCGTGCATTTCTCTCGCTTGGGATGCAATAACCTCACGGACCTTGAGAACGAGTACAAAGAGAGAGTGAGAAGGAGAAATGGAGACAGAGAAAGAGACGAAAAATATTGGTGAACAAATTTTTTTATCGTGAACAAGCCATGTCGTCTCGTTATCACGATCGGCCTGGCAACATTCACTGCAGGGCAAAATGCCTCTCCCGAGTTCCGCCAATATTGCAATGTGGTCTTTTGCTTTCTGCTGCCACGATACACCCGCAATCGCCTTGACCTCATCTACCAAACCAACGTTTGGTCTCTTCTTCGTGCCTTCTCTTGGAATACGTGTGGTCTGTTACACTCAATAACCAAGGCAATGTTTCCATGGTCGCTTTTGCGCCGCGAGACCCGGCACAACCATCTTAATGACCAGTGGCTATCTGGCCTACGCGTTCCAGGCCACAGCTATGTCTATTTCGTCAACTTGATTTTCACTGCCCCGCCGCAATGGTCTAGTGGATATGGTGCTCAGCTGCTGACCCGCAGGTCGTGGAATCGAATCCCGGCTGTGGCGGCTGCATTTCCGATAGAAGCGGAAATGTTGTAGGCCCGTGTGCTCAGATTTTGGTGCACGTTAAAGAACCCCAGGTGGTCGAAACCCCAGGTGGCTTTGGGATGTTAAACCCCACAAATCAATCAATAAATCAATCACAACTGCTAGAACGGACGCTTACTCAGCGAGTGGACGGTTTTGTAGCGTAATCTACACTGGCCAAGGTTGGACCGCTCCTCGTGGCTTATCGACGAGAACCGTGCCGCTAATACCCGAGGATCAGTGACGTCACACAGCACACAGCTGGCATGAGCTCGCTCGCTCGCTAGTCTGTCTGTCTGTCTGTCCGTCCGTCTGTCTGTCTGTCTTGTCTTGTCTTGTCTTTTCTCTCTTGTCTATCTGTCTGCCTGTCCGTCCGTCCGTCCGTTCGTTCGTCCGTCTGTCTGTCTGTCTGTCTGTCTGTCTGCCCGTCCATCCGTCCGTCCGTCCGTCCGTCCGTCTGTCTGTCTGTCTGTCTGTCTGTCTGTCTGTCTGTCTGTCTGTATGTCTGTCCGTCTGTCCGTCTCTCTGTCTGTCTGTCTGTCCGTCCGTCCGTTCGTCCGTCTGTCTGTCTGTCTGTCTGTCCGTCTGTCTGTCTGTCTGTCTGTCTGTCCGTCTGTCTGTCTTGTCTTGTCTATCTGTCAGCCCGCCCGCCCGTCCGTCCGTCCGTCCGTCCGTCTGTCTGTCTGTCTGTCTGCCCGCCCGCCCGTCCGTCCGTCCGCCCGTCCGTCCGTCCGTCCGTCTGTCCGCCCGTCCGTCCGTCCGTCTGTCCGCCCGTCCGTCCGTCCGTCTGTCTGTCTGTCCGTCCGTCCGTCTGTCTGTCTGTCTGTCTGTCTGTCTGTCTGTCTGTCTGTCCGTCCGTCTGTCAGTCTCCGCCCGTCGCTCCGCCGCTCACGCTACGTATATCCTGGCATAGCCGAGCTAAGCCACTGCTATTTTTTTTCCGTGAGAGTCCGTTGGTTACTCGAGCGGTTACAATAAGTGTGCAGGAAGGGTTGGACCGAGCATAAGCCTGCACGGCAAAGTACCGCTCTTCTGAGTCAATGCGCTCGCTTAGGCGCCGTAAAGTGGCGTCTTAAAAGTCTAGCTTATTTCGAGAAACGCCTTTCGCGTGGCCGAGTTCATCAAGACGGTGGTCACGCGAGGCGCATATCGTCGGCCCAGGAGGGGCGCTGCTTCGCCACCGTGCTCGCCTTTTCACGGGTACCTGCGTGCATGCCGCGCGTTAAGCTTCGGAAGCACGGAACGCTGCCTCGGCTACGCGCAAATTTGCCGGCGCTGCGGCTTCGTGCGGCGTGATGAGAACCTGCCTTACAATGCGTTTCACCGAAAGCCAATTACGAGGGCCGATAATTGGCTTTTTACTCAGCTCAACTGGTGGGCCTAAGGACAATGAAAATAAAAGATTGGCTCGTTGTTAACTTGATGGGACACTTCCACAGTCTCCCTGTATGTTATTTATTTAAATTATTTATTTATTAGACTGAAACTTTTGATGCCTCATGAAACACGAAAGTGACTGTAGGCGGTGTCAACGCGAGAGATGCTCAAAAACACGTCTTTATGGGACCCCATATGACGTCACAGATCGTAGAAGTGTATGACGTCATTATAACATAACGGTGACGTCATCACTTGACATCGTCGTTTGGTGAAAAGAGAGACAAGCCAGGAGGCGGGCCAAAAGGCCATTAGGTGCAGGAAAATTCGGGGGGGGGGGGGACGAACGAAGGGAATGATGAGTACTGGGTAATTGTTTCATCTATCTATCTATCTATCTATCTATCTATCTGCTTGTCTGTCTGTCTGTCTGTCTGTCAATCAATCAATCAATCAATCAATCATTTTATTTCCTTTAGATAAGGTGGAGTACAGGACTAAAAGCTCAAGAGCTTGACGAGGTCCTGACCCCGTTCACAAGTTGACAAAGTCTGTCTGACAAGTCTGTCTGTCTGTCTAAGAGGAAATGACTGTATGATGAATAAACGCATTGCAAGATAACAAAAACGCCGACCAAAGTGAAATACACAAAATTTAAAAATTGCCCGCAGCTTCCATCGGGGTAACACTGAGGAGGATGCGGACCATATAATTGGTTAACGGGGTGTTAAAGTGCGACTTACTTTGGTCGATGGCTAAATTGGTTAACGTGGTTGTGAAATGGGGTGTTAAATTGCGACTTACTTGGGTCGATGGCTAAATTGGTTAACGTGGTTGTAGGAGGGGGTGTTAAATGAGTGAACACGTACACACGTATGCGAAAGGGCGGCGCTGGTCGAAGGGACGTCGATCATTGTGTTTGTGGATTCGTTGGAATTCATTTCACCGCGACCTTGGACGTCGACGCGCCGTACAAACCAACCGACGAGCGGCAACTGAGCGAGCGAGCGCCGACCTTGAGTATATATACAGCACTACGGCGCATGCACTGTCAGCTGTTGAATGTTCTCGAAGCGCGACGCCACATGCGCGTCCACTGGAGAATCAGGAGAATTGTAGATGTCGAACGCGGTGTGTAGAGGAGGAAGGGTGCACAGATGGTGGAGGAGTGAAGCGCGCGCGGTGTGTAGAGGAGGAAGGGATGCACAGATGGTGGAAGAGTGGGCGACGGCGCGACGGCGCATGCGCGCGCGTCAGCTGTCGAATGTTCGAGAAGCGGTGCGGACGGCGCACTACAAGGCGCGAGTATAAGATGCTCCGCATCTAAAACACGTTTCGGCTACCCACACAGGAGCCTTGTTCACAGTGACCGCAAAGACGTAGTGCCCTCTTCTTATGCACGTTTCATCACGTGTTGCAGACATCGCGCGTACACAGGGGGGAGTGTCCCAATATTTCCGTTCAACGTATGCGCAGTAGTTTGAATGGCCAGAGATTCCATGTGCAATCGTGGTAACAACTTTCTTTCCGTGGCAATGATGCAGGCTTTATCCCAGTCGATAGCGTGCCCAGTATACACAACGTGTTCATCGAGGGCATGAATAAACACAGTGTTGGTCGAGTTGGTTCATACTGTGTAAAAGGTAATGACGCAGCACAAGGTACCCTTTTCTATTTATTGGCGCCATTTTCTATTCTTTTTGAGCAGCCAAAATTAATCGATCGATCAATGAGCATCATTGGCTCATTGCGCACACGTGATAAAAAAATGCACATTAGCTAGTTCACAACTTAGCAGCACGAATGCCCTTTATGTCGATATGAGGAATCGAATCTCTGCGTTGTCTAAATGCTACAAAAATCGATTGACCAGTCCATAAATATGATTTAATCTGTAATTCAATCACAACAATGAATGTGCAACACTTGCTAGGGGATTAAGCACAAGCTTCTCGGCAAGTGGTTCAACGCCACACAAACACGACATGATTATGAGATACACTATGGGCAGAAACAGCGCACAAACTCACGGGACGAAGAGAAGAGACACAAACAGCGCTTGTTTGTGTCTCCTCTCTTCGTCCCGTGAGTTTGTGCGCTGTTTCTGCCCATAATGTATCACCAACTAGCCCAACCTTCAGTCTTGTATGAGAGACACCCTTCTGAAGGGCTCGGGAAATTTCGACCACTAGGACTTCTTTAACGTGCACCGAAATCTAAGTACACGGTACTCAAGCAACTTGACCTGGACCGATAATGCAGCCGCCGCGGCTGGTATTCGATTCCGTGACATGCGGGTCGGCAGTCGTCGAGCATCACAACCATTCCTTCGCAAGTTGAAGGCACAGATGTGCCCTAAGTCCACGATAAGAATGGAAACCGTACTTTGACTTTGAGCCAAAATCAATCAATCATTATCAGTGACCCTGGAAGTAAATCATCAACCATACACACCCAACGCGAATGGCAGATAAATGCACGTTGGCTTTTTCATACGCTTACTGCGCTGATGCGCCCTACGTCGATCGAAAGAAACGAACCTTCTATGTTGTCCTCGCCCTTAGCAAAACGAAATCGATCGATCAATCAGTATCGACGGCTTAGCAAGTCATTCAGTAAATCGATGTGCCCACACGTGGTGGGGCCGAATCGAGACTGGCTTCTCGCGTGACGAACCGCTTATGTTGCCGCCGAAAGGGAATCGAAACACGAAGATTAAAAGACCCGTCTTCCGGGTGCGTTACCATAGCTCGTTCGCAGCAGCAGCAGAAGCAATGGCAGCTACAACTGCCGACGGCTTATTGAATATCGATTCTATAGCTCTGTGTGTGCAGGAAAATGGAAAAAAAGAACTCGGGGTCTCGCGTACCGGACAAGGCGTTCTCTTGTGTCATTGCGGTGAAGAAAGAACACCCGGATTTGTCGTGCAGTGCTATTTTTATTTCATTTTTTTATGTTCATGACAGGAAAACGACATAAACCGCGACGACTTCAAAGTGTCGGCTCGCGTTCAATAAATTTTCAACGGCTTGCTTTTTTTTTCTTAATTCGCTGTAATTATAGAACAGCTCGATACGAATAACGTTGGCGCCATATTATTATTCCGACGTTTCCTTTTTAATGAGTGGTCAAGCTTTAGAAGTGTCGTTACCCATTGAATTCGCCAAAAAAAAAAGGGGGGGGGGGGGCATGAGGTATATGCGAACTTACAAGTCGTTTTTGCAGTAAGTACGCGCAATGAAACCCTGACAACCGTGCATTCAACTCGTCTGGCCCCCTAGCTTCCGTGTTAATTTTGCCCGAATCATTTTAAGACAATTTTCTTCATAATGTGCAAAATGAAATGACACATGTCAAGCTGAAGGAATTAAGAGAAACAGAAAAGGGCATTTGCACAGATTGAACTAAATCCACCAAAAATGTGCTCACTTAAATACGTCCCCCTAGCGGGGATTGCGAGTATCACTACATTGATGGCGAAAGAGGAAGATGAAGTAGAGACATCACAGTCCTAGCCCTCTGAACGGCATCTGTCCAAAGTGCTTGCGAACGTTACGTAATTGGAAATGCAATTTTACGAAAAAAAGGCGTCCGCAAGAAAACTTGCTAACGACTTTGCTTTTTTCGTCTGCAAGAAGTCTACAGAAAACATGATGCAGACGTCTCAACTTCACTTATTCATTGATAATACAGCGAGCCCCAAAGCGAAATAAAGCGTATACATTCTATGTGTCGTTTTCTTTCCAAAAGCCGTCGCCGGTGGAAGCGAACGGATAATGGGGAGGAGTTTCTGGTTTTGGTAACGAAAATCCCCAGCCCTCTATATATCTTTCGTTTCTTTTTTTGCGATACAACTATATGGACACTCTCGGCTGGATTATGCCGCCGACGTCGGCGTATCCGTCACTCATCGTATATGTATACGTATCTATATATATGAAAATGCAAAAAAAAAAATCCCGGAAAAGTACTCTGGCGCGCGTAATTAAACTTGGGCCCTCTGAATCGTGAGTGCGACGCGTTAACCACGAAGCCGCCGAAGAGTACGTTCCCCAACATTCAAACAGCAAGCTATTCATTACTAGCACTTACCGCTGCTCACGGCCATCTCGGGGGGGAACTAGTGTGTTTTTAGCATTACCAGCAAGATGGCGCAATGAGCGCGTGTCGCCCCGCTTAGAGAAGGGCGAGCGACGCTCCATCGCGCGCCCTTATCTCGCTGTGGGAAGGAAGGGAGGATCGTAGGTCTTCCCTGGCTTCAGGCTTTACCTAGAACGATTCTTTTGCAGTTACTGGGCGCACAAAGGTCACTGCAATCGTTGAACATCCTCCGTTTGCGAAAAAAGCACGCGATTTTCAGATACAGCGAAGTAACAACTGAGACGCTTAGTCGCGTGCATTCGAGCCTTTGAGTACGTTTCGTGCGTCATTTGTGCGTGAGAAACGTGGGACACGTTTCGATCTGCTTGCCACTCTACACGCGACCTTCCGATTTGTTGCTATCGCGTTCGTTCGTAAAGCTGTGACCTTTTTTTTTTGTTTCTGGCCCTCAAGATTATTATTATTTTTTATTGTGTTGCTTTTAATAGTGCGTCTATAACGTGCTCCTCTTTTATAAAACTTTCCGCAATGACGTCACGTTGGTAAAAAAGAAAAACAAAAGTCTGAATACGTGACGAGAATGTTCAGTAATGTTCCATATGACGGGCTTATTACGTACCGGTGTGCTATTCAGAAATCCAACTCCACACCCAACCCTGATCCATTCATTTCGCCTCCCCCACCCCCCTGTAGCGGTACTTCAACTGAGGAACTCTGGTTTTTTGTGCTTGCCTTTACAATAAGGGGTAGTGTACACACGTGACTTCAAGTGCGAAACAAACGAGCGCTATATAAAACGAGCACATAGACAGAAGACACGCTGGACAGGTGCTCAACTTTCAACTGAGGTTTATTGAGCATACACGAAAATGTATAACCGCAACCAGCAAGGCCGATCACATTCGTGGGTTATCCACCCGATAACGAATGTGTCAAAAACCTCAGCGCTTAATGTGACGGATGTGTTCGGCCTGCCGGGTGCGGTTATGAAATTTCACGTACGCTCAATAAACCTCAGTTGAAAGTTGAGCGTCTGTGCTGTGCGCCTCTCGTGTATGCCTACGTTCCATAACGATTGTCTGTTTCGCATCAAGTACGAATTAATTTGTCCGAACAAACGTCTTGCTGACTACTGAGCCCATAGACATTGCTTTTTGCTTTCCTCGCGCACTGTTATTTGCTTCATGGTAACGGGTAACACTGAAATATAGTTTGGTCAATTTAGCATGAACTTTTAAGTTGCGTAGTGTAGTATGGGCGTCTGTTTGGCCTTCATGTTTTTTAGACTCGTCCCTATATGTATTCCGAGCTCTTTTCTCATGGTCTCGCATAAACTTCTATTTCAAAATTAAAAAAAAAAACTCTCATTACGTTTTTATAAACTCAGTGAAGAACAATCTACTATTAAAAAAGTCTACACGAACAACGTCGATTACAACAACCTCGTGAACCATATTAATCGATTACGCCATACAGTTTCATAATATTACAGTACGCGGAAACATAGGGCTAGCGCCTGCGGGAGCTGCGGCACATGGCCCTTAAGCCAGCATAGTAATCGTTGGTAGCTCATACGTTTGGTCTAGGCTTTGTTCTTTCGGCTCCGAGTGGCCTGACAGACGAAGTTAAGCAAGCGTTCAGCAGTGCCAATTCAGCCTTTGAACCTATCAAGGCTGACCAATTCAAATCAGCTCGCGAATCACTCTTCTCTACGAAACATAAGCCGAACTGTAGCAACAAACGAAGCCACGAGTGCTTTTCAAGCCAACAGCGTGAAACTTACTCATATCCGCGTGCTATCCATAATTCTTGCGGTGACCGAACGATTGCAGCTGTATTCCGTGACGTCATGACACTCCGTGCGCATTAGCGTATGTCTCTCCCCATCTGTTCCCGTTCGCACGCATCACTTTCATTCCACCACTTTCAATGGCTGCATAAGACATATTGCAGGCACTGCGCCATGCTCCCGACCGGGATGCAGAAATTAGGTGCCTTTTCTCATCTTCTAACCACTACCACCCGATTGCTATTATACCTAAATAAACAGCTGTTACAAATGACAGTAATGACCACCGCGATGCATTTTCAAGCATTCGAAGAAACTCACATAACTTGGCCGAAAAAGAAAAAAAACAATCAGGGACACTCCGAACGCATCAGTGTTGAAAGCAGGGCGTTTCCTATGCGCACACCCTCTCCCCGCCTTCGGCGAAATATGCTAGACCTCACTCGGCGCTTGCCTTAAGCTTTACTGGCACGTATGGCTCGAGCTCTGCGATGATCGTTAGGAACGCTTTCGTCATCACGACGGAGGCCCCTCGATAACGAGCTTCCTCTAATTAAGACTGTACTCTCCGACGAAATTCAATTGCCTTACGCGTACATCTCCCCGCTTCTAACAACCCCTCGTCTCGACCCCTTCGTTGGTCTTTTTGTCGTTTTTCTATCTCATTCCGTCCTTCGTTAGAGATCTTTGCGATCGTGACCGATTTAGTTTCCCTTTTCTATCGGTTTTCGCTCGTCTCCCGCAGTTCGAACTTTTCAATCGGAACAACAGCACGGGGAAGTTCACTCGGAATAATAATAAAAAAAGGTCAGAAGAAACGGAGTGAAGGAAGCTCTAATTTTTCCTTAATTAAAATTCCTGGCGCTCGGCCCGAATAATTGCTCGTTGAGAAAAGGAACAAACGCCCGCTGGAGCGTTCGGCTGAGAGGCAGAAGATGGTGAATCGATGCTTATGCGCGGTTCTCGTACGCGTATGCTTGTTTTATGGAGTGTGTAAAGCCATAAGCGTTGTCGTGTTGTCGGTGATGACGTTCGATAAGCGTTTCAGAGACGTCCGCATCAAACGATCGCGATAATAACGACAATTACCTCAATTTTTCCATCTAAGTATCAAGGGGGAAGAGAAAGATAAGCAATATGTCCCCGTCGATTACGGCATCCGGGAACGCGATGCCCGAGGGCAGATGTTTGGGTGCCCCGATTTTGGGATATTTGTGGCGAGTAACTTTACCGAGAGGTGGGCGTGTGTGTCTGTGTGTATGCGTGCGTGGTTGTCTCTCTCTCTCGCTCTCTCTCTCTCTCTGTGTGTGTGTGTTTGTGCGTGCGCGAGCGCTTGCGTGTGTTTGTATATGTATGTGTGTGTGAATATGTTTGTGTCTGTGCGCGTGTGTCTGTGCGCATGTGTATGCGTGCGCGCGCTGTAGCGCTTGGCAACGTCTTCAGTGGCGCGCGTGGCGGGATCCTCTCGTTGGACGGTGTCTAACAAATGGACGTTGCCTAAACCATGGTGAAACGAACTCATGGAGATTTATTAGCGCAACTTACATAGAAGCGAGCTCGTCATCCGAATCCTACAGCAACACGAGCAATATAATGCCTATAGAATGCCAATAGACCTCGAAGAACGTAATACACGCAATGTGCCACGAGTGCGACGCCCCCTACGTTCGACCCACCACAGGAGGTCCGCGACCCCGAGGAGAGCAATCGTTCCCGCGGACCTGCCGGGAAAAACTACCGTCGACTCGCGCAGTCAGATCCGGAAGAGACATCGTGCCCGCGTACGCTCTCGGCATCCGCGGGTACAGCGCCATCCTTCGGACGGTGGGGAGTACGCTAGCTTCGCCCATGGCCTCCGAGATTGCGGGCGCGCGGCGTGGTGCGCGCCCGCAATCTCGGAAGCCATAGCTTCGCCCGCCCGCATCATGCCCCAAATCTTGGAGGCCATGCTTCGCCGAGAGACGTGCGAGTGTCATGAGGCGAAAACGACTGTGTAACGTGTGACCCTTTCCTACACCCGGTTCGATGGCACAGCAGGCCTGTAAAGTTGGTCATTTCCGATAGCGCACGAGATTCTGTCCATCTCTCTCTCTCTTTACGTTTCCGTTTCTCTACTTCGATTTTCTCGGCCATTCATCTTTCTCCCCCAAGTACAATGTAGTAAAACGGACGTGCGTCTGGTTAACCTCCCAGTTCTTCCTCTGTAATTTTGCACTCTCTCGGTACACAAGTAGTGTTTTTTTTATATCGCAGATCATTTTCCATTGATAAACGTTAGCTTGCAAAAACAAAACAAAAACAAAACAGTGTTTCTGTTTGGATCGTCGCTCGCTGCTCCACATATCCCGATCGTAAGGGGCCGTACAAGCTCTTTCCGTGTTTATATTTGTGAAGTATATTTTCTTGCTTTCGCAACAAAACCTCCTCTCAAGCTCGAAATTCAACGCTACTCGTTGCTCGAAAGACCGCAGCGCCCTCTTCAGCTTTTCATATTCGTCTCGACGCGCGCACGTCCGGCATTCGAATGCTCGCCGAGTTTTCTCTGTCTATAGTATTCGTGCCACTTTCTGCAAAACTTGTTTTCATCCTCTCGACTACAAAAAACTCCACCAGCTCCACGCGTGACGCCTGCGAAGGGCTGTAACGATCCGCGATGGCATTTGGATGCGCAAAACACACAAAATACGCAAAAAAGGAGACATACGGAATGAGACAAGAATGCTCTCTCGTTTCTGCTTGAATGTTTCGCGTGTATTGCGCTTTCAAGTACCATCCATGAGTACTTGCAAAGTCGCCCAAGTGTCTGTCCTTTTAAACCTAAAGAGTACAAATACTGAAAGATGCCCGGGCCGTTCTGGCTCCACGCTGTTCTGACTCCGATATGTACCCTTACGACGGCCTACATTCAATTGCTTCTCGACAGGGCATTCTGGGCCGAAAGCAACGAAAAGTTCAGTCGCAGCAGAAAGCCACACATATAATAACATTTGCGGGACGTGGGGGGGGGGGAGGGTGGGTATGCGTGCCTCGCTTTTCGTGCTGATCGCGAAAAACAAACAAAGTAAACAAACAAACAAACGAAAATAACCGAACTGCCCGAAATCGCTCGTGGCAGTGCGCGCTTTCTTTTCGAAGCGGCAGCGGCAGCAGCCGCGCGGCCGGTTGACAGTTTTCGCGTCCAGCACATAATGGAGCGCTGCGGCGATGGCGTCGACGACAATTTATGGTAATACGCCACCGCCGCGCTGTCAGACCAGGGGCGGATAAATGAATCCAACCCAGCCAGACGCTGGCGAATACAGAGATCCGAACCGCGAAAGCGGCCGGCCGGCAGCCGGAAAGAATTGATGGTGGCGACGACGCACGCGCAAACCGAGAGACGTAGTGTACGCGCGGATATAAGACGCGATAGTTTCCGCTTTCTGACGATTTTTTTTTTCGCGTTTCTCGGTGTGTGCGCGCGCTGAGAGATTTCAGAAAACAAGCTTTTGAAGAAGTAAGGCTTCAGGCGATCTTGCTGCGGAAAGTTCGATTTGAAATGCGTCGATGTTTCACGGTAGAACTGTGAAATGCCACACACCTGCATGCTTGATTTCGTGACGTTCGTCCGCGTAGCGAAACACACACGCACGCAAACACACACACACACACACGCAAGCACGCACACACACACACACACACACACACACACACACACGCACGCACACACACACACACACACACACACACACACACACACACACACACACACACAGCATCCTTCAAACGAGCGAAGACGTCACATAATGGTGTCGTCATAACATCACACAGTACGAAGTTGCGTGAGATTATTCGTAACGTCATATAATGACGTCATCAATTTACGTTACGATAATAATAATTCGCAAGCGTATCTTGAAGCAGCTGTTTGTACGTGATGCTGCAACGAAAACAGCGCGAAAATTAATCCTTTCTTTTTTCAATGTAAGAGATTTTACGCGATTCCTTACGGACGTGATTACGACGTGAAAACCAGGACGTGATTACGAGAGACGCCGTATAGTGGAGGGCTCCGGAAATTTTGACCATCTGGAATTATTTCAATGTACACTGACATAATACTGTAGAAGGGCCTGTACCTCCCCATTTCGCCTCCGTCCATTTCGCCTCCATTTCGTGGTGGTCCCATTTCGCCTCCGTCGAAATGGGACCACCAGGGCCGGGATTGAACCGCCGACCTTGGGATCAGCAGTCGAAAACCCTAACCACCGTAACCGTCGAGAAAGATATTACGGGGAAGTCTGAGAGGGACGAGAAAATCACGCTGACAATGTACGTGAGCATACATTTCAAAAGAATGTCTCTCTCTTTATCTCAACTTATTTTCTGTTCATTGGGTGCCGACCTGAGAACCCCTGGAGTGGTTCTTAATGAAAAGAAGAGAAAAGTGAGCCCCGTTATTGTCTGCTTCAGTGAGCGACACCGCCACAGGGCTCACAAGGGATGGGGGTGAGGAGGGATAAAAGGGTAGAAGTAAAGGTATAGGAAAGAGGAAGAAGAAGCAACAACAAACTGAGGGGATAGGAGAGACAGGAAAGATGGAAGCACGGTCACTGGAGTCCGAGGACGGGGTGCACTTGCGAGAGATGTTGTTGTCGGCGTCTGTAGATGGCGCAGAGCAGGTCCAGTAGGTCAGAGCTACACTGTCGTCGAAGGTCGTCGGCGACAGGAGGTGACGTAGGGCGAGCCCAGTCGGCCAGAGCCACGATGACGCCGAAGGTCGCGAGCGCGCGGGCGCACAACCGGTCGGCACGAAATCCAGCGAGCGACCCGTGAGAACCCCTATGATGAATTGTTTTGACTGATGTGTGGGGTTTAACGTCCCAAAACCACCATATGATTATGAGAGACGCACCTCTATGATGAATGGTCGCCGAATAAGTCACATGGTTGGCGTTGCATCTCACTCTGGCTTTCACCGGGCATATTCGAACTTGCACTACTTTCGACAGGCAACTGAATGTCGTCCACGATTTCCGGACGAGAAGGCCTCTTAACCCAATCAATCAATTATTGAGCGCCTGTAGAAGAAAGATTGTGTAGAGCTCTTTATCCCTCCCTCACAGGCTGCTTCTTTAGCCTGTCACTATAAGCGCCGTTTTTTTTTTTTCATTGATGTGATATATAAGGAGATGTTGGCGCACAAGTATGGCACCGGCTACTCCTTAGCCTTCGAGTGAAAGTTGAACACGTATCTTTAAAGAAGATATACGAAACAATACATGAAAAATAGAACACTCGAGCACACATATGCAAAACCATATGCACATATCACAACACAAGGATAAGGAAATGTTCAAAAGTAAACGAATAAAGTCTCTGATAATGTCCCTCCTTAATATTTGATCCAACCAGTACAATACAGCAGAGCACACGTCTGGTCCTTATGAAGATGTATTCCCTCGTGTGTACAAAGCAGTCGACACGTCATTCACTTCAGTACACACATATGATGGGTACGTGTCATATGATACTGCACATAAGTACATGTGTTATACAAATTAAAGTACGTAATTTCTTAGTACTTGTCAGCGATTCCGCTGTCTTGTAAGAAACGTGTTAGCGCTTTTAAAGCGTGAGTCTGTAAAACTCCAGTTTGCCACGGACCCAGAAGTTTCTTCACGTTAAACTGTCTGTATTCTAATGCTAACAGTTCCGATTTGAGACGGAGTCTCGGAGTGTCATGGTGTGGACAGTCTATGAGAAGGTGAGATACGTCTTCATCTATAAATCGACATTCGTATTCAGGAGTTCCAGCTCTGCTCTGCCAATCCGGTGCAAAAAAATGTTTTGTGAAAGCGGTGCCTAGCCTCAACCGGTGAATAAGAGTTTCCATACTTCTATCTAATGCTAGCGAACGTGTGATTTATTGTGGTTGATAAGATCGCGAATTATAGGGACAGATTCAAACACAATTTTCGCGTTGTGAATTTGGTAGGTTATGTAAACTTTTATTCAAGTTGGATTATTATATTTAAATTGTGCTTAAAAGTGAGAAAGAAAATGTTGCGTTCGCAGCCAAGTGGTAGAGCCTCGAAGCTGCATTGTGGAGTCGTTCGCTTTGCTTTTTGTGTGTTAGACGTACTGAAACTGCACCTACGACAAATACTCGGGAAAAGCTGTTTATTTACTCGTAAGTAAAGAACTGATATTTCAAGCAGGACGTATCCATTATTCGTTGAGGCTTCCTTCTTTTTTGTGCTTTTACGTGCTCGAAGCTCGGTGAGATTGGTCCCACGTTTTGCGATGTTCTTTTGGACGCCATCTTGAGCTACACTCTTATTCAGCAATGTTTTTTTTTCTGCCTCGCCGTGGTGGTCTAGCGGCTAAGGTACTCGGCTGCTGACCCGCAGGTCGCGGGATCGAATCCTGGCTGAGGCGGCTGCATTTTCGATGGAGGCGAAAATGCTGTAGGCCCGTGTGCTCGGATTTGGGTGCACGTGAAAGAACCCTAGGTGGTCAAAATTTCCGTAGTCCTCCACTACGGCGTCTTTTATAATCATATGGTGGTTTTGGGACGCTAAACCCCACGTATCAGTCAAGCAAATTGTAAGAACGTTTCGAAACTGAGACGCCTTTTCGAACAGATGTTGGCGATGGTCAGAGTTGGTTCTAACGCAAATTGTAGCTATTTTTAATTTTAGTAGTTCATTTTTGAATGTTTAACGCGAGTTTTTTGTATGCGTTTTGTCTGTCCTTTGTATAAACTGTGTTTATCGGCACATGCCAGATTCACAGATTCATCACATGTCCAGGTTCCGGCTTGAAATAACTGTTCCTTTCTTACCCGAAAATGAACAGTTGGCAGTATGCGCTCGGGGTGTTGGTCGGTGTGCCTTCTTTTTCTCGAGTCCTGCAGTCAATCGGCGCAATTTTACAACATCTAAGAGTAGTGCAACAACTATAGTCCCACCAGAACGTCTTACTGCTGTATTACGTCAAGACGTCTGGTGCTGTCATGCATTCCGTAATATTTGCTCGAAGTTGCAGTATGCTCATTATTATCTGTGCGCGGGCTCTATTGTGTGTCGCTCACGAGGTAACAGGAATCGCACGGTAAAAAGCCGCGCTGCATTCGCGGCAGCCAATGGAACAAGCCGAGCCGCGGCGCTCGTGCGTTTATAGTGCGCGCATGCGCACTAAAGCGCCGCGCCCGAACGCGAACCGCTCTCGCTCTCTGTTTCCGGCATTTTTCACACGCGTGTATAGAACTTCATATTCGCCGCATGTAGGAAAAAAAAATGATTACGATTGTATTCCATCGTTTTTTTTTTTTCGTCACGACTATAGTTCCGTGATTAGACCACAAGCTCCTAGATTTTCCTTGCCTGCCGTTGCCCCGCCGTGGTGGTCTAGTGGCTAAGGTACTCGGATGCTGACCCGCAGGTCGCGGGTTCATATCCCGGCTGCGGCGGCTGCATTTCCGATGGAGGCGGAAATGTCGTAGGCCCGTGTGCTCAGATTTGGGGGCACGTTAAAGAACCCCAGGTGGTCGAAATTTCCAGAGCCCTCCACTACGGCGTCTCTCATAATCATATGGTGGTTTTGGGACGTTAAACCTCACAAATCAATCAATTCCTTGCCTGCCGAATTATCGGCGGTCACTTGGAAAGCGGCCGTCGTCAGAACTGCGGTGGTGGCGCCTTTTAAGCAGGGTTGTCTTCAAATAAGTTCTTACGTTTTTGAAGCTTATATGCAACAAAAATAGCGTAAAACAGTTTTAAAACGGTGTAAACGTACTTATAATTCATTATAATTAACCCTACGCAAGTGACGCCGCCGTAGATGACGGGCGTTTTGCGCTCAATCAGCAGGCGACCCCTCCAGTACAAGGCATAGCCTCTGAAATCAGGTCATGCCAAAGTTGCTAATCTCAAAGGCCAAGTACAAAGACTCTTAACCCTACGTAGGTGGCGCCGCCATAGATGACGGGCGTTTCGCGCTCATCCGGCAGGGAAGAAAAATATAGGAGGCTATGAATTAGACGCTCTCACCGGTAAGATTTCGGTCGGGATAATGAAACAAGGCACAACCAAAATTGGTTGTCGGTCTCTTTAACATGGACACGCACAATCGCGCAAACCCATACGCTAGCACTTGCGCACACGCACGCACGCACACGCACGCACACTCACACACACTCACGCACGCAGAGGCTCACCAGCACGATGACCTGCATCTGAAGGCTGCCTCTGAAGGCTGCACCCGTCACTGCTCGCTGCGCCCTATGGGAGCGTGTGGTTGAAGCGAGGTAGAGCGCACAGGGAGAGAGAAAAAAAACAAACTGAGGCAAAGCAAAACGGATAGGGCTGCTCATATATGGCGGGGGTCTTGATTGCGGCTGCTCATCGTGGCGCCTAATTAACTCCCGGTGGTTCGTTTCTCGATTTGCGGACGCGTGGCTCGAGCGGCTGAGTCCCCCCGAGTCGAAACGTGTATCGCAACACCGGCGAGAAAGGTGGCGTTAGAGGGGACGTCCTCTCCCTATCGGGGATCGCGCTCCCTAGCCGATACGGGCGCCACGGTTAGATGTGTGCAGTACGTTTGGAATGTGATGCGGACATATAGCGGGAAGTAGCGCTGAGCTGTGCCTTCGCGCAAGTGGTTACGGTGTGACCGAAGACACGCACGACGTTGGATCGCTGCCCGACGGGAATTTTCGTTGAATCGGATGGAAAGAAAAAAAAATGCCGCCATATCCACGAAGTGAATGATGATGAGTGGGCGAAGCTCCGGAGGTAAACCTGGTAAACCATGAATCCTCCGTACATTTTGCCCACTCGATTTTATTGCAACGCTCCCCCTAGCGTACGTCGCCGTACTATATCGAACGATGACACGCGCCATATGTGGCATCATTCCTACTTTATAACACCTCGCATCTTTCGTAATCAACTACACGTACCGCCGTCTAGTTTATAACATCTTGCATCTTTTGGACGGACGGACGGACGGACGGACGGACGGACGGACGGACGGATGGATAGACGGACGGACGGATGGATATGGCTGTACCCTTTAGATCGGGCGGTGGCTAGCGTAATACTTAGAACTGAACGAGAGGTGGCTACATACAGGGGACGCACAGCCCACGCCTTAAGGAGCTTCGCTCTTAAAAAAAAACTTTAATGTGGGTCTTTCGGGCGCGTGAAATACCACGTAGCACGCCACCTCCACGTCCGCACAGATGGGCCTAGAATTTCCGCCACGTCGTGGGCTCTTTGAACTGCGCGGGGTTGCGCTTTCAAGACCGGACTGCGCAGCGCACCATTCCACTGGGACTATGTAACGTCCCACTCACACCGTAAGCGGAACGCTGCCAGAACGTCTCTTCTAAGCTGGTAGACCCAGCTCACGTTCAATAGAAAGCGCATCTTCATATGCATGTACATGCATTCTCAGGGGTAGCAGTTCGTTGTTGAAGTTGGTTGTCGGTCATTTAACGCCGTGTTCACATGTTTGTTTGCCCGTTCTGGTGACAGACTGTTTCTGACGATACTTTTAGGGGTGAAGCTCCTTATAGCGGCACCCGTTCGTCCCTCGTACTCGTACTCGTAGTCGTAGTGTGTAACCAGTCTCACATTTTGACCTCCAAGGTGGTGCCGGTGGGAGATTTCTTCTGTGTGTTGTTGAACAATAAAAAATTCGCAGCGTGCGCGTTAACTAAAAGCCGAATTCTCCTGTCTTTCATTTCCCCTTAGCAGCCATTGGCATGTACATTGAGCACTATCTGAAAAGAAAGGGTTGCTGCGTTGTACTCGCTGGGTGTAACCTCCTTGGTTTTAGAAAGGTTTAGCGAGCGTTGGGCCGCAGTGACATAAATACAGTGAACTAATATATACCATGAACTCGAGGTGGTTAAAGCTGGGAAGTAGACACGAAGCGCAAGCCGTAAGAAAGTGTGCGTGTGCCACCTCTCGTTTAGTCCTTGGAATGTCCACTGGAAGGCGGTGCTTCTATATGCGCAATATATTATGAAAAGACGCGAGATGTTGTTACTTAGAATGTTCACTAGATGGACGAACGGGCACACAGACAGATGAATGAACGGACGCACGGATGGCTGCATGGACGGATGGACGCATTGATGGACGCAGGAGCGAATGCATGAACAAACGCAGGGACGGACGCACAGATGAACGTGCGGACGCACGAACAGACTCACGCACGGACGGGCGGATGGATGCACGGGCGGCCACACAAACGCACGCATGGACGGACGGAAGCAAGAACCAATGGACAGACGGATGCATCGCCCCACTCTCCATCATGCCTTCCGTGGATATGCTGCCATTTTTTATGTCATCTTTCACAGTACGATAGTGACAGTACTAGCTAGTCTCGTTATTTGCGACCATCAGGAACAGTACGTAATTAAAAAAAAAGCAATAAAGAAGGGAAAATAGGAAGACAGAAGTTCGGAGGAAGATTGATGCATGGGAACATGAAGAAACCTCGAACGAGGAAACTGTAGCCGATGTTCCGACAACCAACTTTAACGACAACCCGTGTTGAAAGAGTTAACACACAAAGAGACATAGAAGCGCCCATAAGTCTATTCTTATTCGTACGTCCTTCGTCGATGAGCTTTTACGCAGTGTTCCGTACATATACGGGTGCCACTATAAGGAGCTGCTCGTGTTCCCTCGTTGTCGTCGTTAGCGTCTCAGGGCGTCCCTGGGCTGGCGGACGCCCGTAATGGCAAGCCAGCCCCCGAAGAAGGCGCTAGCCTTGGATGTAGTCGTCCCCGAGGGGACTAGTCCCGAAGACGTCGTTGACGCGACGTCTTCAATAGTAGGAATCCAAGAAGTCTACTGCGTTCAGCACTTTGGAGGCCGGAACTACAAAGTTACCGTCAACAGTGAGGCCGCACTGGCCCAAATCGTAGACGCGTCGCACCTTATCATCCGAAGAGAGCGCGTCGCCATCGTACCCCTGGGACCCCAACTGACCCAAGTGACCGTCCTGTTGCTGCCGTGCCGCGTACCCAGCGAAGTTCTCGCACAAGCACTCTCTCCTTACGGGAAGGTGCTGCACATCACCAGAGGACTCATGGGTCGCGCCCAACCGTGACCACTGGGACGCGATACGTCCGCATGGAAATGAAGGCTTCGTCACCGGTGCCCAACTACCTCAAGGTCACGGGCCATCGAGTAAGCTGTGACTATAAACGCATCCAGCGAGTGTGCCGTCGATGCGGAGACAGTGGGCACTACCGCATGAACTGCACAGCTCCGTTTTGTGGAAGCTGCGGCATTTATGGCCACGACGGGAAAGGCTGCTCGCTGCCGGGTCGCCATTGTGGGGACCCGCATGCCGCCGTGGCCTGCACCATCAGGTCATCGTATTCCGAAGCAGCATCCAAGGATTTCCCTCCACTTCAACCAGGAACGCCATCTAAGAACAAGTGCGACGATTTTTGTCTACGCGAGCCGCGGTAACCGACCACGACCACGGTGCGCCAATCGCGACGCTGCACCAGACGCCCACTGCGTCCCCAACGATTCCGGACCTGGTAATCCCTCCAGGTACTGAAAACTTAAGTTCCCCGCGTCCCGTGGCCATTTCTGAGGAATCGCAGGCCAAGCCCTCGTCAGACGAAGCGCCTCATGAGGAAGGCGTCTCGGATGGAAATATTGCATCTGACGCTCCTCGCGTTGCTGCTCTGTCGACAACAAGTTCAGGTGTCATCGAGGAGTCTACATCCTAAGACGACGACGCCTGCATCTACGAGGACTCCAACAGCACCGCGAGTGAGGCGCCCCTACAAATTGACGAAGACACCAGTCCCAGTGACATAAGCCAGGACAGTGCAGACGCCTTTGTACCATCCTCGCTCAAGAACCGGGGCTCCAAACGCCACCAGATAACTACTCGTGACTTAGAAGCCCCCACCAGAGACAGATGTCCCCTGCGGACTTCGACGCGATCCCGGAAGCCCCGAGCCTACGGTGGATTGCCTGGCCGGAAAAAAATGACTCAGCCACTTGCGGGGCACCGGCTCCTATACCCGGCGACAACTTTCTGTGGCAGCACGGCCAAGGCTACGTGGGCGGAGCCTATGCACATGTGCTACTGCGCCAAGTAGTCCGACCGCTTCGACGGGTGTTTCGGTTTCGATTTCACCAGCGCGTACTTTATCCTTTGTGTGTCCGGCGTTGACCCAGGTTTCGTCAAGGTAGTATATGGGTCTGGAAGAATAAACAACAAAAATGAAGCATGTGATCTGCAGCGAAGCGCGGCGAATGCAGTGAAACTCGGCTCGTGTCACAATTATTAAAAATTGCTCGCGTTTCGGCTCGCGTTTGCTCGCGTTTCGCTGCTTTTCCTTACTTGCGCGTAAACGTTGTACGCCACCTTCTTGGCCTGTACGGACAGCTTTTGATTTGACAACGCCTGGTACGGCTGCGCAGCTGGTGGACTCGCGGCACGCGGCGGTGTTTCCTCCGTAAGCGACGTTGACGAGCTGTAACCGGCGGACGCCATCTTTGACAGTGAGGAATGCGGTGAGGGGAAAAGGCGACGGAAGCCAAAAAACCCCCAAAAAACCTGAGAGAGCGTGAAACGAAATTTTTTATACTGCGGAACGTTTTTATTCACTAATTAAAAAATAAATCCGCGAAAAATGTAAGTGACGAATGGTAAAATCTTAGTTACCCAGAACAGTATACAAACGTTTTCGTTGAGGGACTACATGCTGTGGCGCAGTAAGACAAGCGTGCTTCGGCTCCGTAGCCTTGGCTGTGCTGCCACAGAAAGTTGTCGCGGGGTATACACCTGATAAAGGTACCCCTGCATTTGCGTGATCTTATACTATGTTTCAATTTTCCCCATGGCTCTTACTCTAAAAGTTATTACTTTTACGTTCAAGGATTCCGCAATCCACGAAAACAGGCTGAGGTATTGGCTTTTGCGCGTTCAATGCACTGTGAATTGCTGTTAATGCAAATTTTTTCAAGATTTTTGATGTACTCGCTTTCAAGCGTGCGTTCAATATTGACTGTTTCTTTTCGCACGCCAGCACGCGTTCGACTGGCGTCGGAGTCATTATTTTTAACCGAGGTCTTTTACGTGACCACCATGTTTCCTTCGATGCCTTCAGACGCGTGCTGGCGTTCGAATGCACCTTTTTTTCGTTAAGAATAATATTTGTTGCCGTGTATGCCCCAGCGGCACGCGTGAACTCAAACGCGTTCTTCCAATCTCTTGATGCGTTCCTTTTAAATTCCCAACATGTGGTACTTTTAGGTGATTTCAGTTGTGTTTTAGACTCACACGCAGACGTTCGAGGTCCGGGTCGCAGCCGGTCAAACTGGAATGCCAGAGAACTCGAAAGTCTAGTGCAGCAATTGGCATTGAATGACATTCATCAAAGTGTGCAAGGCAGTAATTATGCCTATACTTGGCGTCGAGCAGCGTCGAGCAGCCGAATTGATCGCGTGCATGCATTCCCCAGTCTCAATACCTACGTTCACGACACCGGGGTAATGTCATTGCCACCGACACCAGTGTACATTAGCAACCATCGGCCGGTTATGTTCTCTCTCCGCCTGCCAGCGGGGACACCAATGATTCACAGACCATGGCGTCTCGATTGCCGCGTCCTCCAGGACTCTCAGGCTACGGAGAAATTATCCCGAGTGTTACGCGCATCGCACATTGGGGCGGATGTAGCTGAATGGGATCGCCTCAAAGAACAGTGGCGCCATCATTGCAGTGCGTCGGGCAGAGGACTTTGCGCTTGATGTCGAAAGATGCGTCATTGTTAATCCAGAAGATACGCATTGCCAATCGAGATACCAGTCCTTCCACTGTAATGCGGGCATGGCAAGAGGAGCTCGTTGAACGGTACCAACGTATTATGCGCGCTTCTTCACTCTCGGCTGCAGCTTGGCGCTGTGGACGTGCACCGTGTGTGCACCCTGAGGTGCTGAGGTATGCACGCAGAGCTCTGCTTCGTCCACCAGGCTCGCCTGCCCACTCGCTGAACTCTCCCGCCCCAGCTGCTGCGGGTACGCGCGACTTTCAGGAATACACTCAACACTTTCAGTCAATAGCTCAATCTGGTGCTAATGTCTGTTACCCAGTATCCGTTTCTTCGCATCCTCTGCTAAAATATTTACCTCATAATTCCAACATGTCAAATCACGTTCTGCTATCACCGCCATCCGATGACGAAATAAAGGGCGCATTAGACGCAATGAAAAAGGGATCGGCCCCAGGGGCTGACGGACTCTCTGCAGAGTTTTATGTAGAGTTCTGGCCTATCATTTGTCCAACTATGTCACGCGTCATTCGCAAGTGTTTCCAAGATATTACACTTCCAACCTCTTAACACAAAGGCCGCATAACACTCTATCCCAAAAAAGACCTAATGTCCACGGCACCAGAAGATTGGCACCCTATTACCCTGCTCAATGTAGATTAAAAGCTCTTGGCCAACATTTTGGTGCGCCAAATCAGTCTATCTCTTGCAACACTAATCGCTCCCCACCAGGTCTGTTCTGTTCCGGGCCGATAAATACACACCCATACGTGGTTAACGCGTGACATCATTCAATACACCACTAGCCGATGTGCGCAAGGACTGTTGGTTTCATTAGATCATGAAAAAGTTTTGATTTTATAGAACATGACTACATATAAATGTTTTACATGCATACTGATTCCCGGATAAGTTCATTGACCTCATTCACGCGATGTACACTAATTCAGAAAGTACCCTTTACTTAGATTCCCGTGAGAGTCACGCATTTAGAGTCTTGCGTGAGGTCCGTCAAGGGTGTCCCCTCTCCCCAGTGTTATTTATCCTTGCATTAGAACCCTTCTTCAGGGCCGTTGAACGTCACCCGCAGATTCGTGGCTTACCTCTACCCGGTAACACTCAAGTTAAGGTCACTGCATATGCAGATGATATTACTCTATATGTACATAATGAACAGTCGCTGCAGCATGCTCTTGATACATTCCATGATTTCGGTATTATCTCCGGTGCAAGGTCAAACTTTTCTAAAAGCCAGTATTTTTTCATTGGCAACCCCAGCGGTCGTATCAACATCACGTCGCCTTTACAGTGGTCTCTTGAGATTTCAATACTCGGAGTTACTCTCACAGCATTTGGTATACAGGATAGCATCTGGTGATCCGTTGTACAAACTC
The DNA here is from genome assembly GCF_043290135.1 of Rhipicephalus microplus. Taxonomy (NCBI): domain Eukaryota; kingdom Metazoa; phylum Arthropoda; class Arachnida; order Ixodida; family Ixodidae; genus Rhipicephalus; species Rhipicephalus microplus. The sequence goes on along the minus strand of NC_134706.1, from coordinate 31,179,476 downwards.
TTCTAAGTGATATCAAAACAGCCATGTACTTTGAATTCCCCCTCTTGGAACGCCGATACTTAACTCAAATGGTGTACCTAGGAAAATTTTGGTACCTTTGCCATTCTGTTAAACCACCGCTTCAAGTCTGCAGGAAAGTGCAAAGCTGCATCAGTTCATTTTTTTGGTCTGGTGGCACAGAATCGTTATCGCGTCCAGCGTTAGCTCAACCGCGAGATCAAGGCGGTTTTGCATTCCCCGACGTTTCCGTCACGGCTTCTACATTGTGCCTCCGCACTCTATTGCGAATACTAAGCAATGATGGCATGCCCGCTCAGACATTGGTTCGCTACCATCTTGGGCCATCACTACGTGTCTTCTTGCCGGATAGCCAAATAAACCAAGGTCCCCAATCAACTGAATTACCATCTTTGTATCGAGCCCTTCTGGCATTTCACCGACGTTTGGAAGCTACGTGCTCAGAGATAGAGGTGGCCAATTCTAAAGTGGTGGACACAATGGCCGCCCTTCTACGGCCCTTGGTGCCCCAGCATCGTCAATCTGTAATAAACTGCGCTTGGAAACCAATAACTGCCGCAGTGTTGCCAGGGAATCTCAGAGACTTTGTCTGGAGGCTGGGCTGGGGCTTGCTCCCCACGCGAGATCGGTTGCAGCGATGGCAGGTAGTTCGCACTTCCACTTGCCCCAACTGCGTCATGGTAGAGACCAATCGACATGTAACGTTTGAATGTGTGGTTTCCCGCCTTTTTTGGCGTGCGGTTAATGCTGGTTTTCGGGGACAGGGTGTGCGAACTTTCGTGTCAAACGGCCGATTTCCACGTAGCCGCTTCTCCGCTCTGTTAATAGTTGTGGGACTGTTCAGCCTTTGGAGAAACCGATGTGAGGCCGTAGCTGCCAATCGCCGCCGGCGTGCTTTGTGGCCGATACTGGGGAGAATGAGACGAGAGATCCTCGCATTCCTCTCCGAGGAGCTTTTCTTCCTCGGGGAGCAAGAGTTTCTGCGGCATTGGTCGTGCCCTTTCGTCAAGGTGGAACACGAAAGGATAAAACTCATTTTTCGACCGACTTGGTACTAAGCAGCGCCCGTTGAGTTGTTTTATATGATTTCATTAGTTACATATCGTGTTTAATTGCATCTATTGTATCGTTATACCATTGTATCATGATATCGCATTGAGTTCTTGTGTACACATATGCCAACGTTGTCATGTATATTAGAGCAAATGTCCTAACTGTAACGTAGTGATGTTAGTCGTGAAATATAGATGTGCCGAAGTGTATGTGCCCTGTTACTGGAATGGTATGAAGCCTTTGTGTTCTGTACATGCTGTAAATAAATGTTTTTCTAAACACATAACAAATCTGACGCAGGTAAGATGTGGTTGCACCTCAGCTATGATGTCTTACGATTCATGGACGTCGGGGTAGTGAGGTGCAGAAAGTACTCTAGCTCTCCTGTCCCTTACAAAGAAACGCAATCGCTTGCTCCCCTCCCCCTTAAGCCACACTTGCGCCCCCCCCCCTCCACCCCTCGCTGCGATGCAACATGAGTTCGCACCCCAGCCCCCTCTATTGCATGCTCCTCTCTAATTCTGGTTCTGGTCGTCTACCAGCTTCCAAAGGTGTCAATTTTATGAACTGGATCCTTCGCTCAAGCTAAAGCTACCATCACAACTTTCCCGCACCGATGCGACACTGTTATGCCGCCTTTGGTTGGGTGTTGCATTCACAAAGGTGTACTCCTTTCGCATTGGTATGGCAGACACTCCTGCATGCGACTACTGCGGAGCTGAAGAGACCATCGAACACGTCTTGTGCAGCTGCGCTTGCTACGACACACAGCGATGCCAGCTACGGATGGTTTTGAATCGACTTGACCCCGGACCATTTTGTGTGCAGAAGATACTAGGACCTTGCGCATCTGCCTCAGTTGCGCAGAGAGCAACTAAAGCCCTGCTACTTTACCTTAAGTCAACAAACCTGAGCGACCGCCTGTAGACCGTGTGTGCTCCCCGAGTGTGCTCGTGATTGTGTGTATCTTCTCATCTTTCTGCAACCTCTTTTCTCCCCTTTATCCCTTCCCCAGTGCAGGGTAGCAAACCGGATGTGCGTCTGGTTAACCTCCCTGCCTTTCCTTGCATCTTTATCTCTTTCTCTCTCTCTAATTACAGCCTCCGTTTGCATTCCTCGACGCTGTGATTTCACCATAATTTCAATAGAGGCTCATCGGAGTTGTCATAACGACATTTATAAGGAAACTAGAAGAACTCCACTGTTGACGCAAAATAACAAAAAAATGAACCAGCTGAACAGTTACCCGGGGAGAGGGTGCAAATAGAGAGAGGGAGGAATCGTAAACAGCGGGAGACAGCCTGCTTATGTTTTCTTTTTTTTTTGCTACAGACCTTCCCCTCGGTTTCCCTGCCAGTCGTCCGTCGACACGGCGTGCAGTGGCCTGGAAACTAGGGCGAGCCCCCTTCCCCCCCCCCCCCCCCTACCCACTCTTTTCGCACCGCCCGTCGCGCGGGGCTCACCAGGGTGCCATCTCGTCCAAACACTCTCCGCAACACCCACCACTGTTTCGAGAGAGAGAGAAGTTCGAGCGCCGAGGGCTCAAATTGAGCTCGCGTCACCGTCGCCACCAAGCACTACAGCCGCGACTCCGATTTCCATACGCAAATTAGCCCCGCGGCCGTTTCGCGGTCTGCTCGCAAACGCACACACACACACAGCACGTAGTGCTTTACTTCTCCCCAACGCTGGGGGAACTTTAGGGAAGGAAAGGGAAAAGGGAGGAGCGAAAAGGGCGAGCGAGGCGCCACGCTACGGTGAAAATTAAAGGTGAGCGCACGGTTGAACTGCATTCATAGAAGGGTATGCGTAAAGGTTGGTGAAAAGACAATGGAGCCGTTGACTCGGATGTATAAAAGGAAAAGCGAGGGGGGGGGGTTACAAGTCGCGCCCGAGGTGACGGGTGAATCGAATCCCGAAAAAGGTTAGCTGCTGCGGTCTCCGCTAGGAAAGATCAACAAGCGCGCTCGCCTTCACGGTCTGGCGCTGCGCATTTCGACGAGTATACGCGCGCGAGATCGATTATCCAGCCACCGCTGCAGTTCGCGCGCGGTTCGTTCGACTGTTATGTTGGAGGATTGAAAAGCGTGAAAGGTGGGTGGTTCGGTTCATTCGCTACCTCCTGTTTTTAGTCGTTTTTTTTTATTGCGACAGTGATTACATGAACACTTCGGGTAAATGTTTACTCATCGCCGTTGGCGTCGCCGTGATGTTCTGTAAAAAGTTCTTCGGAGATAAGATCTTCGTGCGCGTTCGTTTGTTTTATGCGTGAGTGAAAGCCAGTATGTTCAGATGGCCAGCTGTTCTCGCACGAACACATGGCCATCTCGGCCGAAGAGGAGAGAAGACGCACCGGTTCTGTTCTCTCGCTCGTAGGGCTTAGGGCACAGGAAGGGCTGCCTGCACTCCGGTACGAACTGGGTACGTTGATTGTTTGGCCGTGGTCCCGCACGCCTCATCTGGATAGGGATCAGCAGAAGGCTCATACCTTTGAACGTGTCGAAGAGACAGGGCCTGCGAACACTGACGCAGGAGAGAAGACACCACAAGCGTGGCACTAACGGGTGGGACAGACGGGTCGATTGTTGAACGAAGAACGCAGTTTGCCTCGGTGGTGGAGGTGAAACGGTAAAAGCCCGTGTACTTTGTGATGTCAGCGCATGCGGAAGAACACCAGATGGTCAAAATTTTAACGCCTTCCAGTCGGGCGTATCTAATAACCATATCGTGGGTTTTAGATCTAAAACGTTACATAGTAGTACATTATTGTTATTATTATTATTATTATTATTATTAATATTATTATTAATATTATTATTATTATTATTATTATTAACCGAAAGCTCACAGTCTAATCTAACTTCACATTGTCGCAGGTGAAACTGCACACCGAAATTCGGTGACGGCGCGGTTTTGTTCGGGCACAGGATTGAATAACTACGTCTCGTGACTGAGGCCTGTGATACCGGAAATGGTGATAGCGCGTGCACTTGCCAATCATTCAATAACTTTTACAAAGAAGAAATACAGCACATGAACAGTAACCGCTCACGCAGATGACCACGCGTGACGGATTAATAGGTATCGCCTCTTGCCTGTGCATGCGCAGATGAAGTTTCAGGGGTGAAGCTCCTTTTCGTCTAACCTTGTCTAGCGTCTGGCGTAACCGGCAGTATCAGACAAATAGACAGACTCATTAACAGATGAACAAACATACAGGCAGATGGACGGACGGATGAACGCTCGGGTGGACGGAAGCATGGATGGAAACACGAACGGACTAATACACGGACGGACGGATGGATGTGTGGACGAACACACGGACAGACATACGGACGCACGAACGGACAGACAGACATACGGACGGATGGACAGACAGACAGATCGACGGACGCTTCGCCCCACTCATCATCATTCACTCCGTGAATATGCTGCGATTTTTTTGTGTGATTACCTCCCTTGCCATCACTGTGTGCCTTTTTTCAGTTGTTAGGGCATTCGTGATACCTTGTCTTTTCTCTTATTCCCGTGTTTGCAAGTCCAGCCTTTTTTTAAGGTGCTGCATACGGGTAAGAGACGGGACTTCGTGGCGTGCACGAACGACAGGGTCCAGTTTCATCCGACTCCGTGGGATGGTTGTAGCCATGCACGCACGATAGAATCAAACCGGGAATGATATTGTGGGGTGATTCTATCGTATATTTCATGCCTTTCACTGCTATTAGCTGTTTTCTGTTGGTCGAAACCATGCGTCCGCGTTTGTGCGTTTCGTATTTTGAACCTGAATATGAACTAACAAGCTTTGTTTCTGTTGTTGGAACCTTTGCACACGCTATGTTTTCAGTGCTCGGTTGTCCCTGACACGATAGACATTTTGAAGGTCGTTTCGCTCACTGCAGCAAACATTGTTCCCTCGTGCCATCATTTTGTTGAGTTGCGACAGGTAGAACTATAAAGGAGGTAAAGGGGCTGCTAGCCTTACTTCACGCAGTGTTCAAATTTGTTGTTATCGCATTATTTCCGACGCGTCGTGCTAGACGTCTCTTGTCTTCAACTATGTGAGAGCGAATGACGAGGTGTGGTAGGTTTTATAGGATACGTAATCAGCAAGTAATAAAAAGACAAGCATATGACATTCCCGAAATTTCGCATTGATGATAAATAGTGCGGATGATAAAAACCTGCCAAACCCTATTCGCGGAATGCAATATACTAAACTCAACTAATGGTGACGCGCAGTAATTGTACAAAGGTGACATCGTGCATGGCTATACAAATTATGGCTCGTAGAAAGTAACTTGGGACAATGTTGTAACAAGTGTTGCGGACAGACGAATGGTGATTTACATTGATGCCATGGAATAAAATTAGGTGAGGATTTTGTGTCCTAGAATGGGTTTTCACCAGTTTCAAGTGGCCATACAGCAGCGTTCGGTTGCCAATTATGCGTTTCATTAATATACCCTGCAACAGTTTTCGAAGTGGCTTCCTAAAGTGAACCGTTTCGTTAAATTATTTCATTGCCTCACAAGAACGCCCCCGCAATAACTTTTCGAATTGGTCAAGCACAATCGCAGTTTGCAGATATTCGCCGCACGCTGCAATCGCTTCTTCTCTTATTTCATCCCGACGAGTGTGCTGGAAGCCAGCAGTATCTAAAACCATTGCTGGAAGCTGAGCAAAGAGAGACGGCATGGCGGAAAAAGTGGTTACGTCACGCACACGTCATGTAACTGAGCACTCTTCCTTTTTACCGCTCACCTTTCTTTAGCAAGATTGCTAAAGAGCGCACTAGGGTTGCTCGATGCGTGCGCGGGCATCGAGGCACTCTAGAGTGCACTAAAGATCAAGAGGATTTAGAGCGCGATGGAATGTGAGGGCCTCCCGTGGCGGCCATGGTAACTACGGAGCTCGCTATGGTCAAATTAGCCACTGGCAGTGAATTTGGGTATATGACGTGGTCTTTTGGCCATATGACGTCATTTAGAGACCGAGGGAATGGTTTCAAGCTGACGTTGAGAATTACTTACAAATTACGGGTGTTCAAATTAGCTAATGGCCGTGAATTCGGGTATATGACGTGGTCTTTTGGCTATATGACGTCATTTATAGCAAGATGGAATGGTTTCAAGCTGACGTCGAGAATTACTTATAGATTACGGGTGCTCTCGGAAGCCTCGACTCTTGCATGCGATTTTTTTTCACCTTGCTGAAAAAAGCGTTGCACGGCCTTTTATTTATCCATGTGAAGTACGTTCGACAATCTGTGTTTATAGTGCCCAGATAGAACGACTCGGTGAAACGTGATCGCCCTTGTTGCGGTTATGGTTCGAGGAACCTTTATCTTCCACGAGGGACTCACCAATCTTCCTCCCGAGGTGCGTCGAAAACGCCACTCGGTGGCGCGTATCGATCTCTTTCGATTGCGCGCCGGAACGATACAAGAGACCCGAGAGAGCCGTGCCCACACGTTTTACTGCATAGGCGGCGGCAGCGGCCTTGTTTGGCACGGCGCACACACGCACTCCTTATCTGGGAGCGAGCGACTTTTGTGTCGTGCGAGCTTTTGAAAAGGAAGTGGGAAGGGGGGCACTCGACTTCCGTACACCGCAAAACCGCCTAATGGTCTTTTAAAGAGGCCCCCCTCCTTCGGTTACCGTTCCTTTCTTTTTCATCCCCACCTCTATTGCGGGTGCTTGAGCGCTTGCATAGGCGCGCGCTAGCACTCGCCTTTAGTTCGTGTTTGTTTCTTTGTCGTCTGCTCTTCCTTCGTTTTACATTCTGGCAGAAGGCAAAGAAATCTTGCTGAGTGCGCTGTCAGTTGCTGCGCTTCACGCATACGATCGCTTGGTCTAAGTGAATTTTTTTCGCCCTCCCTGTCGTCTTTTTTGTATGCTTTCTGCTACATTGCAGAAGGCAGCAAGACAGAAGACAAGCAAAAATAAAGGCACTCGATAAACTTGTAAGTATGCGTGTGTGTGTCGGGCGTTAGCGAACCACGACAGCAAAGTTCAACGAGGCTCCTTTGCAGAAGGTAGAAATGCCACTCATGTGTGCCGTCTTCTGCTAAGAGCTCAAAGGGTGAAGCCAAACCAGGCCTGCCCGCCGCACTTAAGGGCCTCTACCAAAACCGTAAACCTGAATACACTCGTTGACTGAACTGGAGTCCTCCCATAATACCATCCTGTTGTATACTACGCTGGAGCATCTTGCATCGAGTTGCATTCTTTCGTGGTAGTGTTTAAATGGCGGGGGCGAGTCACGATTCGAATGTGTAACCGCGAAGTTCTCGTATTAGGAAAACTGATGAGCGGGCTTTTCCTGCTGCGTGCTTCTAGTAAAAAAAATTATCTTACAGAACAGCAATGACACGAAAAAATAGAGGTTTATTGTTTCGCCAATCGCTTTAAGTACACTGGAGAGCGATACAGTCGCTAGCATCAGGGACACAGCATCCCATATATCAGCCACACAACAGCCCACATAATCGATACAGGGGCCCACATCAGGGACATAGCCACACACACCAGTGATACAGCACCACATATCAGTGACAAAACACCCCCATTGAAGGGGGGGGGGGGAGGATTCAACACTACATACATTATTTTTTTTTTCGGTTGCGGACGTATGCGCACACACATGCAAAGGTACGCACGAATATACATAAAGTGTAATTACCTGCTCTCGCGAAAAAAAATTCTCAGTGTGCCCCATTAGTTACAAGCAGCAGCTGAGCAGGCAGGTGGAACGACACACCGGTAAACAACCAGTCGTCTCATAACAATGGAGTAATGATGAGTACCGCGACAGAGGCGTTACAGTTAGGACATCACATCGAGGGCTCGAACGAGGTGAGGCTGACAAGGAACAAAGCATATATGCGTTGGTTGTGGCCCACTGAAACGTTAAGTAACGTTAGCTTGACGTTAACTGTGAGTCAAAGCTGCGTTAGTGTGGGTGAGCTAAAAAATGGGCCCCGTATCTGCATGTTAATCTGCAAATGTCGTCGAAAGACGATAGTCTTGCGAGGGGAGAGAGTGAACAATTTATTTGACGTTCCGCGCAAGAAAATCGGTGAATGGTATTCTGGAGGTGCTGCGTTAGAGTGCCTCGAGCGTGCAGTGGAGGCGAACGAGCGCATCAAGTCACGTCACACGTGAGACATGAGCGCCATCTGGCAGTTTTCTTGGAAAACGAAGCGCGTTGCTGCGAGACGGGTGTGCGCGCCCGTCTCAGAGGTGATAAGGTGTAGAACGCGAGGCGACGGGTAGGTGCCACCACCGTTTCGTCTTAGCAAAGCGTTTGAAACACTCGCCTTTTCGGGCAAGTATTGCATGGTAAGCGCAGCGTGATAAGCGCTACGGTCCTTAAAATTACTTATGTGTGCCTTTTCCAGTAAAAGATGCACACGCAGAATATACCCGTGGTGTCACGGTGCCCTAGACATGCGCAATAATTGCTTATCGATTGAAAATTGCACAAGTATGAACGCTAAACCTTGAGCAACATTGGTGGGCGCTGCAGATGGGGACGGCCGTTTCAAGTACCCGGTGCCGTCAAGAGTGGACATACTAACGTACAGACAGAGAGGCAAAATTTTCGCGTCGAAGGTCCCTAAGAAAGACTATCGTCTTTAATAACAGAAAGAACGCCAGCGTGCTCATAAAGCGCATGCGCGCTAGTACTCGGTCAACGGACGGACGCTGGAACGTATCGACAGTTTTAAAATGGAGGACCCTAAGCTTCGCGAACGCTGTCCGTTGCATTTGCTGTCACTGCGCATGCGTCATACGCTATTCGCTTGGGGTAACCACGTTAAGTGACGAAAATAGCTTATTTTACCAAACGGACGCTATCTCCGCGTACCATGTTTTAAGACTGCGTTGCCCTGGCAAGTACACGTACCCGACTGGCGGGATCGTTATGTTGCATCGACTTCGTTTTGTAGTTATTTTTTGTTTTGTTTTTGCCCAATACGCTTTGCATCACGCGTTTACGTATGTTAAATATGCTGCAGTATGGAATGGCTAGACTTCTGGTCACCATCACATCCAGAAGAGTCAGGGGATCTGGAGTAACACGTCATGAAGGACGTCAAACCACCGTACAGTTTTGTCACTGTGCCTTTTATGAATACGGAAACAAAACTCTGGAGCACTTGGCACGCGCTAAACTTCTTGTACGAACCGTGCGCGTGCCGTAGACAGTGGTTCAGCACGGCAACGGCACTTCTGGCGGCATTGCTTCCTAAACATCTACGCAGTTTTCTACGAATAACCGAATGTCGCGAAAGTTAGGAGGTGGAAAGTTCCTGAACACCTTGTCATTTTTTTCAGCAGCGCTTTCGTCGCAGCAGTAGCATAATCTGAAATTTTTTAAAACAAAGACACACCCTAATTTAAGTGTCGAAAACATCACCACAGGCAAGTCATTGCTCCCGAAGTTCGCTCGTGTTGCGTTAGTCGCTTTGAGATTCGTTACGCTTAAGGCGTTGCATCATCGTTACCTAATAGAATATAAAATTTCTGCACTGCAATTCGGGACAGATGCAAGGTGCAGGTAATGCGGATTGATTGATATGTAGGGTTTAACGTCCCAAAACCACCATATGATTATGAGAGACGCCCTATAGTGGAGGGCTCCGGAAACTTCGACCACCTGGTGTTCTTCAAGGTGCACCCAAATTTGAGCACACGGGCCTACAACATTTCCGCCTCCATCGGAAATGCAGCCGCCGCAGCCGGGATTCGATCCCGTGACCTGCGGGTCAGCAGCCGAATACCTTAGCCACTAGACCGCCGCGGCGGGGCCAGGTAATGCGGAAAGTTGGCCTAGTTGGTACCGTGCATAATAGGACACGATTACAAGCGTACAAATCAGCGGGAGTCAGCAGGAACAGTTAAAGAGCACACGCGCCTTCGTCTTGTCTCCGAATCCTTTTACGCCGGTAATCGTGTGCCACTATGCACGGTGCAGTATACTGACGGATTGAAACGAGACTGTGGAAGTGCATGGCCGATGGCACAAGGAGCGCTTCCTGTGGGCGCCGATTGGATGCGAGAAGTTGCATCGTGGTATAGCACAAGGTCATGCGCGTTCTTGGCGCGCGATCACTGCTTCCAGTCGCCACCGAGCTGATGATGATGATATCTGAGGTTTTTTATCATGTCCCAAAACCTCGATATGATAATGAGGGCTGCCGTATAGTGGCAGAATACAGAAATTTCGACGTTCTCGTGTTCTTCGACGTTCTCTGACAAAGCACAGTACACGGGCCTTAGCCATTTCTCCTACACCGAAGTGTGACCGCTGCAACCGAGATCGAACCCGTGGGGCCATTGTTATATGGTCCCACTGAGGTATTGCAGTGCAAAAACACAGAAGTAGTAGTGGGCATGAGGGGCGCTTACTTGCAGCTGAAAGGTTTCTTAGATGAGACACATAGGAGGAACCATAAAAAGATGTCAACTCAAATAATCTGCGCAGTGGCCGCCACTTAGGAAACGTGCCAGCTTGCCAGATGGTGCCAAAATAAAAATTTTAATAAACCAATTCAACACCTTATCACCAATGCGCCGTTCACTATTACGCTGACACATCGCTTACGCCCTCCTTTCAAACCGTTACTGTTTCGGGGTGATGGGCAAGAAGACGACGATGTCGCTGTGGCCTGTGTTCGCCTTTGTGGAATAGCTCGCTTGTGTGGCATGTTGCCCAAGTTCTTGCTCGTGATTCGAGTAAAGATATTTTTCTACAACGCATTGTGTGCGCAACTGTGGTGAATACAAGTTGGCGTGAGCCATAGTAACTTGACAAAACTTGGTAGAAGAGCAATTGATGCGGTCATCCCCACTAGTAGGTAGGAGCCAGCTGTGGAATCAACGCAAATGCTACACCACTGCATCACCTTCACAGTCATCGCATCGCCTGTGCGATTTCTCCTCGGATTCATAACGCAGACTGCGTTCGCCGTTACAGACAGCCCGAAAGTCTCAACGAAAAGCCAGCGCGGAGGAGATGAGGTCCAATCCAGAGCCGTAGCTGGTGCGCCGCTGGCCTCGCGCCCAGGCCCGCGCGCACTAGCGGCCGGTCCGCTGCGTTGACGAAGAATATTGCGGCCAACCAGCGTACATACAGCCGCAACAAAAGCACACGCCGGCGGCCACGAGGACGACCAGGCAGCCGCGCACGTCATGTAGCGACCGCCGGGCACAGCGCTGGACGTGGCCTCTCGAGCCTGGTGTGGTTGGTGCCTCGTAGCTAGGCCATCGTGCATCCCGTGCCGGCAGCAGGGCTGAGCTCCGCTAAGGGAACCGAGAAACGCGCTGAGCGTGCACGTGAGCCGACGACTAAACCGCTGGTATGTCGAGGAAGAACACTGGTTTCTCCGGGACGGGAGGTGGTGGTGGCGGCGGCGGCTACTACCACCTACCTATAACCGACATTGTGATCACAAAGCGGGAAGGCCAGAAGGTAAGGCTTCACTTGCGGGCGCTTTCGCGTGGCCGATACACCTCTGGCTTTTTGCGAGTAGCCCTGTTCGCGGTTGTTCAACGGGGTTGATCGATGACGTGCCGCAGGTACCCGTGGCTTAAGATGACGTGGTGAGAGGTTGATTAGCGCGTTGCTTGGCTCGATCTTGGTGTTAAGATAGGTCGAGAAATGGCTTTCGGTTCGCTTTCGCAGTAGTGTATTTTGCTTGCGTTAATGCTAATGGTTACAACCACAATGAAAGCTGACGTTCATGCCGAATTTTCGCAAAGGTGAAGGAAGAGAAGGCGCGTATGCATTGCTTTTATTAGCAAGTGAATATAAGGGTATTCGCGTGGTACCATCCGCAAGGGTTGCTACAGGGTGGCAGTTGCCGTGGTCCACACCTGGTTGTCTTCGTAAGACTACGACCGAAGTCCTTGGCCATGCCTGTTTAAATATTTTTTCGCATATCAGACAGCCGTATGCCGAGTCGCTCAACGACTACGGCTATGTTGGTGGGGTGTAGGCACTCGCAGGCGCCTCCTGGCGGGTGGAGTAGCTCTACTGAATACCTCCTATATTCTCGGTGAAGCAGCGCGGCACCATAATGTTGACGGCAGGCAGCGCAGGAGACCAGAGGCAGGCCTTTGTGAGCAGAAATTACTCGCTTCATTGACATTTTTGCATCCCTTACGAAGCATAGTTTTCATTTGGATTGTGCTGACGGAAGGGCGAGAGAGAGAGTTGTGCTAAAAATCTGAGAACTTCATGAGAAGCTCTTTAAAAAAACCAATTGGAAGCATCTTTAGTTGATAACCACAGTCAACGCGAATTATGCGCATAGTCTGCTGCTCATATTCTGTTGACTGAACAGCTATAACTTCGTGATATACTTGGAAAATATCACAAAAGGCGAGACCAAGAAATAGACCTCACGTATGACCCTGTACTCGCAACTTAGTTTATTTTAAAAGCGATTTTGCTTTTTCTAGGCCATATAACAAGCATATGCGCGTGCTCATTGTCCAATACAACACTGGTAAGTTTATAAGAACATATAACCTTGTCTCATAGACGCACGTGCGAGAAATGCCGACGGTAACCCTGATTAAGTATGTATTTGATAGCCAAGGACCAACATGATTGACATAGTGCACCTGCGTGCTTTTTGAAAATGGGCATGCGCAAATGTCAATAGTGATTAGGTTAAAAAAGCAAAACTGTTGTTCCGATAGCCCCAAATAAAGCGTGCATTGAGTCTAGCATTTCTTGGGCTCGCCTTTTGCACTCTTCGCGAAATGCGTTTTAGCCAACTCGTCCAGTCTGCCATCCTACTTCAGCTCGCGCGCTGCGGGATTGTTCCGCGCAGGTCAAGACTGTGCAGGTTGTCCGTGCCGACGGGGCCGACGACGAGCTCATCGAGATGTCGTACGTCAGCACCAAGGTGATCGGCAAGGGCACGTTCGGCGTCGTCCAGCAGATCAAGCTGGTCGACACGGGCGAGGTGTACGCCGTCAAGTGGGTGCGTCAGGACCGCAAGTTCAAGAACCGCGAGCTGCAGATCATCCGCTCCCTGTCCCATCCCAACATCACGCGGCTCTGCTACTTCTTCTGCACGCTGGACAAGAACAAGGACACCGTCTACCTGAACCTCATCATGGAGTACATTCCCGAGACTGTGCACAGGGTCATCATGCACTACAGCCGGAACAAGCACACCTTCCCGCTCTTTTTTATCAAGCTCTACATGTACCAGGTATCGTATATGCACGCTGGCTAGCACTCCTACGTTTGCAGGCACAGAAATACCCAGAAAAAGGTCGAAGCTTTTACTAAGTTGCGCAAGGCTTGAAACAACGAAATTTGACGTTGCTAAAGCCTAATCTTATTGCTTTCAAGCTGCTGCTATGCTTTATCTAACTAATGTAAGGTTATCTCCATGCGGATTCTCAGAAAATTTTTAGCAAGAAACCACAAAGAAATCAATGAGAATTTTTTTTTAAAAAAAGCTTATTGGTTGTGGAACCATTTGTCCTGGTCCGGAATCACACAGGACCAACGACTTTCTGGGGTGGTCGCTCTACCAGCTGATATAACCGAGGCGCTTGCAATAGGCAGTGCGAGGGCGAATTAGTGGGAAAAGTCAAGAACATGGGCATGGAACGTTGTATTTCCTCCAATTGCGGGATTCCTAAGAACCAATTTGTAATATACTATGTGTGAATCATTCACCGCTGTCGATGCTGCAAGACATCTTTCATGATTTCGCTCTAACACATCTCGAGCCACCACTCTCTAGATTTTTTTTCTTTCGCCTTACATTATTTTGTCCGACTCTCTCACACGGTTACCTTCAGGTTCTGAGGGGACTGGCGTACATCCACATGCTGGGCATCTGCCACAGGGACATCAAGCCCCAAAACTTGCTGTGCGACCCCGACAAGTGCATCGTCAAGGTATGCGACTTCGGCTCGGCCAAGATTCTCATCAAAGATGAACCGAACGTGGCGTACATCTGCTCCCGCTACTACCGAGCCCCCGAACTCATCCTGGGCGCGACTGAGTACACGACAATGGTCGATGTCTGGTCGGCCGGCTGTGTTCTCGCCGAGTTCTTCATCGCGAGGCCCGTGTTCCCGGGTGACAGCAACCTGGACCAGTTCTCCGAGATCATGCGCGTCCTAGGCACGCCCACCGAGGAGCAGGTCCTCCAGATGAACCCCAACTGGACCGAATGCCGGTTCCCAAAGCGCAAGGCGCAGGCCTGGGACAAGGTTCTCGATGGCAAAGGCACGCCCAAGGCAATCGATCTTCTGGCTAGGCTTCTGGACTACGTGCCCACTAAAAGAATGACCTGCTTCGACGGCATGGCGCATGCCTTTTTCGACGACCTGCGTCTCGCGGGGGCCACGCTGCCCGACGGCGGACCCTTACCGCCCCTGTTCAACTTCTCGGCTGAGGAGCTCCAGGTCAATCCAGCCATCAATCATCTACTACGGCCACAGCACGCTGGCGGGGCCAGCAACACCATGTCCAGGAAATCTTCGTTACCCCGGAAGTGACAACCACCTGTCCTGTCCGAGCTAGATTTTTTTTGTCCCCTTGCATGCTGGGGCCTTGTTCAATTCGGGACAGGAGTGGACCGACTGGGCTCAGTTAAATCGTCCAAGGCTTTTGTACCAAAAAACACCAGGCCCGGAAACATTTTATCTCTTAGTGTTCTCTTCTATCACAATGTGGCTCTCTTGTCGCTTTTCTTCTCTTTTTAATCCGCCCGGCGCCATTAATTGGCCGACTATCTTGATGTCAACAAGAGAAGGAAGAACATGTGAGAAATAAGTACAGCGCCCCACTCATGGTCCAGCGGTGAGTTTCTTTGAGACTGGCGCGAGTACAGGTCGGCCACTGTGTTGCGGGATGACTATAGCCAGAACCGAGGGGCAAGTGGTGTCTTACCTGTGTATAAAATGCATGCTCTTTCACTCTCACCTCTTCCTGGTTGCAACTTGTCGAAACTACGTGTGTGATTAACAGTGTAGTGCGTGTCTTATGTCATTTTTTAGTCGCCAGCAAAATTGCCCATTTCATGCCAATATGCGCACAGACGCGATAAAACGCACAGATTTTATTCCCACTAGTACCCTGTTCTTGTAAACTCTGATCATCTTATCCTTGACGAAACTGCTTACATGCCAGAAAAATAAAAATCAGTACAACTTGTCGATGGTCTAGCCTGTTATGCGCACTTGGAAGTACTAGATTGCGCAATTGAGCAGGAACGTTCTTATCAGAGAGCACATAAAATCTTCTGTGCGAACGCATTTGCGTATCAACTCTTGTGAACCAGTCTACTTATATGCACGTTGGGTACACGTAATACCATTCGAAGGTTGTCACACATGGCCCTGCCGCGGTAGTCTAGTGGCTAAGGTACTCGGCTACTGATCCGCAGGTCGCGTTATCGAATCCCGGCTGCGGTGGCTAGATTTCCGATGGAGGCGAAATTTCTATAGGCCCGTGTGCTCAGATATGAGCACACGTTGAAGAACCCCGGGTGGTCGAAATTTTGCGGAGCTCTCCACTACGGCGTCTCTCGTAATCATATGGTGGCTTTGGGTGCGTTAAACCCCACATATCAAACAATCATGTTGTCGAACTTGCGTGGAATCGACCCTTCCCAAAAGCTTTCAATGTCCCTCGAGATTTCCCTCGTAATAAGTTTCTGGGGCTTTACGTCCTAAGACCACGCTGTAATGATTATGAATGCCGCAGTATGTGGAAATTCTGACCATATGGAATTCTTTGGCGTGCACTGTCCCCGCACAGTACGGGAGCTCCGGCATGTGGCCTCCATTGAAATGCGACTGCCTCAGCAGAGATCGAACTCGCGACCTTTGGGTCAGCAGTCGAGCACCGTCACACCGCAGTGGCGGACGCTTAAGAATGTTGGCGGAACACCTATATCAAAATACAACGTTAAGTACACGCGAACACCATGGGACACTCTGGAGTCACTGGAACACACTGGAACGCAATTAGAGGCGCAGATCAGTTTTTCGGTAACCATTGATTGTTGGCCTTAGTCGTTCAGTCACGTTCGGTTCTTCTGGGCTCAAGTTTACCCAACAATGAGATCAATGCTTGTGGCTATTGCAGGAGAGTTCTTCCCTGCCCTAGCAGGGAAATGGTATGACGTTAATTTCTCTATATATGGCGGGTACTTCCATCTGCGCTCGTGCCATTTACACAGTGCAACTGCATATGCCGAAGCGAAACGGATGTCCCTAACGCATATATGTGTCGCAGAAATTGGATAAGCCTCGCTACCCTAGGTGGCGGATTTCAAGGACAGTTTTGGCAACGTTTATAGATGCTACAAACGCTGGTTTTGGGGACATGAATGAATCTACAGTAGGAACAAGTAGGAAAATGCCAGAATATTGGTTGTGTTCAACTACGGAGAAAAACGTCGCTAGCAGTTAGGTCCTAAGGTCCATAATGTCTACGTTGAGGTCTGCGACTGCTATAAAAGACAGACAGACAGACAGGCGGACGGATGCACGCATACAGGGATGGACAGATGGAAGAACGGACAGATGCACGGAAGTTCCATTTTCTAACAATGTGCGCGCTGTGTAGGCTCTGTATACGGTATTGCGAACAGATGTTTCGCATTTGCGTTTAAATTAGGTACGACGGCAAGCCCTAACGACAAAAGTCGGACATTGTGTGACCTGAAAGTCAGAATTGATAACTCGTCAGTGACATAGGCAGGAGAGGCTCAAGAAGGCTAATAAGAAGCTAGTCGGCATTTGCCGCCATCAGTACATCCAGATATGAAAGAAGATGCAACGGAATGTTTCGCGATGGGCCACATGTAGCTGGTTATGTCCAAATACTTCCTCAGGATCTGGGGCACATTAATTGGATGAGACCATCTAACCACGATGTTGGGTTTCAACGACAGTTTAGGGAGCATAAATGGATACACAGTGTAGACAAGTGAGAGGGGGCTGGGGGATTGGTGAAGGGAAATTATGAAGAAAGCCACAATTCAAAACTAGTTAATAGCCTAAGCAGTAAAGGCTAATAGAAGGTAGGCGGCATTTGCTGCCACTCTTCTAATATCCATCTAGCAAGACAATCCAGATACGAAAGAGAATGCGACGTAAGATTTAGTGACAGCTACATGTAGGTTGTTACATCCGAATACTTCCTCACAATGAGGCCGTTCGGCAATGGCAAGCTGTTGGCTATCCGTTGATAAGGCTATCCGTTGATATCTGTTGATACATCACTACGCTGATTGCGTGTGCGCCTGTTCGTGTGTCCATAACGTGGCACTTGTGCGCTGGCTACAAAAAAAAACATATTTTTATCGCAGTGTTAGGTTGCATTCTATCTACTGAGATGCCACTGATGCGTCGAGTGAAGCAGCAAGTCGCTGCCGTCAAGTTCGTCTGGTTTCCGTCCTTTTCAAGTTACGACGTGTAGCTGAGAGCGGTTAGCAACAGATGGAGGGCGCCAGAAAGTCCAAGTCCACAGGTCTTCAGCGTCGAAGAGTGAGTCCTCCTGTGAGGTTGTTTTTTCTTTACTTTTACTTCTTTCGACGTCCTCATTTGTGTGTTGAGGCATCGCCGTTCGGAAATCGTATCATGTCTTTCATTCGGAAGCCTCAAAAATAAATGCGTGCACAACACGGCGGCTCGGTGGTGTTGGTGCTGCGTTGCCGTACACAAGAGGACGGGTTCGGTTCGCGACCACGGCTGTGCCATTACAACGGGCCCCAATCGCGAGAACGCACATTGGGTCAACATTGTTCCGGGGTCCAATACTACGGCGTGCATGTCGAAATCCTCTCGCGGCTCTTGTACAGTCGTCAGCAACGTTAGCAGCGTGCCGTGAAATGGTTTGGCACTAGTGACGCGTACGTCTGGGCTGTGTTGCCGAGATCCAACGCATGCATGTCGACATACTATTCAATGATACCGAAGTGTTATCACGACAACAGCACCCAGCGTTGCGCGACTGGCATCACTACAACCAGTCCAGGTGCCACTGCGGAGCGTCCCATTTGTGCTTGCCGATGACTGTACGTGCCAACATAAGAGAACGAAAGCTCGTTAATTGAACACGCCGCAGTGCTACGAAGCTCTGCCGCTTGTTTGGATAAAGTGTGACACGGGCCTTGTTTCATGATGCAATTGGTGGCTTGAAGAGCAGCGTTTGCATCGCTTCTGCGATGTCAAAGCTGCTCTTCAAGCCATCTGTAGGACATCAATTGTGAACTGCAGCCTGCTCTGCTTCACCGTGCACTCTGACACCCGTTCTGTTTTGTCTGGCCTGACTATCGCATGCGATAAACTGATTTCACTGCGTTTTGTGCGTTTTAGATGACGCAAGCTTATAGATAACAGCGTCTATCCGAAAAACGCGAAATACTTGTATTCACAACGCTAAATGATCGATCTGACACTTGTCCTGTTCTTTATGAAGAAACAAATGGTAAGAAGGGTAGCGCTCGTAGGAAGGGTAGTTAAGGGGAGAAAGAAACCACTATGTCGGTCATAATGTATGATTGTCGCTCACGCAATCATAATCGCTCACGCAATCATAACGTCGCTCACATCATGATTGACTTGTTGCGACAAGCAACACGGTGTCGCCCTCTAAGTAGTGTGTAGGGGCGCACAAACGTTGGGAAATTGTGCATTATTCCTTACCACCCGTTACTCATAGTTGTCTCGCGTGATCAAAGGAAATCAAAGGGAGGGTTTGTTTTGTGCATGCTCAGTCTCGGCACTTAGTTTTTTTTTTCTGAAGTCAGAAAACACCATTAATATCAAACGAGCACCTGGACCTGAGAGGCTGCAACGAAAGCTTGCTTCACTGCGTTGCACTTTTCTCTACGTGCGTGCGTCAGCTCGTCCACATTAATCGCGACGCCATTGGTCGACCAGCGTAAACAGCGGGACGCGGCATCAAGTTTACGCTCCGCATGCTCTTTCTCGCTGCAGCTACAAAAGCCTCCCCACGCGCGCAGCGGAACAAGCGGAGCGTACTGAGCGTACGTGAACGTACGCCTTTTCGCGGCTCACACAGGCGCACACAAAAGCAAAGAATCAACCCAAATCAACGCGAAAGAAATAAGCCGCGCGCAGCAAAGCCAGCGTGAAAAACGGCATAACCGCTGCTGTTTAATTTGCCGTTGAGTCTTTTCGGTTCGTCGGCCGGTCGACGGCAGCGCCCCCTGTTTCGAGTAATGGCCGCCGTCGATTCTTTGCGCCGCCCTCTCAGAATGCGAGCGGCTAGTCGTTCATCACTATCCCTTCTATCTTTTTTTTTATGTACGGTGAACTCTAGAACCTCAGACTTGCTCGTGCGCTGGCCTGGCATACAAACCCTTTCCCACCGACTTTGTTATTTGTTTGTTGGATGGGTTTGCATATTAGCTTTTTCAGCTCCGGTTATGAGAAGCAAGCGGGTTACTCGTTGTTTTGCTTTCGGCTATGCCTTGTCAAGAATAACGTTTCCAAGGAAACGCAGTGCATGCGAGGGCCGGCGCAAGCTCTCTGCAGGGACCGTGAAATTCGCTCCCTTCAGTTGTGTATCTCCTTTTTTTTTACTTTATGTACAACATTTTCATTTGGTCCCCTCTCCCCTTACGTGCGCTGTTTGCTTTATCTTTGTTTTCCTTACCATCGTACGTGATGCCGTCGCTACATTCCTCAGAAATGAATTATAGCCGATATTCCCCACCCGTCTTGGTGCGCCTACGGATGCATGCTACGTTTCATCGTTTACGCATCTGCAATGCTTTCGATGTTTCGCCTTGCAAGTATTTTACGTTCGACGTCTGTAATGTACCTGGCAATTGCTTGAGCTGGCAGCACAGATAAATGGTATACAAAGATGAGAATAATGAAAGTTGGGGCCTGTTGGTGGAGTGCGTACTTTCCCCTCTCATCGCTTACACATGTATACAATGACGAAGCAAAATGAAGCATGGGGTGACGGGGGTAAGAAACTATGGCGGCGTACGTCGCGAACGAAGCGAAAGTTACGTACGGACTAACGTACGCATGTACGCACACCCGCCAGCCTGTCGTTTCGTATTCGGTTTGATACCGGAAATCGGAACATTCCAGTTGTAAATGGCTTTTCTTCTCCCTGGCGGCCGCTGCGCTACGGTTCTCGGCTCATTTATTCCCGCCTAATGGTTTTTCTATAGAACGGTTCAACCGCCGCCACCACCCCTCTCATCCCGTTACCCTCCCTTCGTTACCCTCCTCCTCCACTATTTTTCTGTCGGCGCTTGCCTAATCCTCCTCCCCCACCTCTTTCCCTCCAGTTACCTTCACTCAACTCTCCTCATTTTCCTTTCCACTTTTTCCCGACCAGTATTCTCTGTAATCCTTCTTTCCCACGAAGAGGAACGCTCCAATCCGCTTCCCATCGCATCCCTTATTAATGGCCTTCAGCCAGCGCTCCCTTTCGTTGCACTTACTCCCTACACGCTTGACGCGATTCGGTTGAGCCCCCCCCCCCCTCCACCCCCAGCCCTATCGTCCTCAATCCCTCTTTATTTTCTCCTCATTAAACGCCACCAAAAAAAGAGACTTCTCTTTCTTCCCAACACGTTCGCCCCTCAAATGAGCTGCCTACGACAACCGTGACGTTCTATGCTTTTTTTTCCTTGACACGTCTGGCCGTTACTATGCTGGCTGCTGTCGCCAGAGGGCACTGCTGTCGCATCACGCCCGCACTCTTTTGCGAAGTGTAATGAGACGGGGTGGGTGAAGGGTTGGGAATTAACGCGGCGTTGATGGAAGCCCGTCGCCCCGTCGAACATACGGCGATGGAGGCGAGATCAAAACTGGGTTTGTAATTGATGCGCCGTAGAAGAGCGGGTAATTGTAGTAGAGCCCACAATATGTGGCGGTGATGGAGGGGAGAGACAGAGAGAGAGAAAGAAAGAAGGACGGGGAAAGGCTAGCCGCTCGCGGGCAGCAGGCTATCGTGACGAAGGTAGCGAGGCGGTCCATGAAACGCTGAGATTTGACAACGTCATTACATACAAGAAGAGGTTTCGTTCAAGAAGCATGGTTTGTCTACTGAAAAGCGGGTAATGACCAATCCAATCATAGTGAGAGAGAGAGAGAAAGAAAGAAAGACTCGGGGAAAATGTGGTGGGGTCAGTCAGACACTCCCTCATGCGCTTTATCTTTTACAGACAGAGTTATAGAGTATATAATCGTACGATCTCTTAGTGTTTGCGAAGGCGCAAGCTTTCAGTCAATCTTATGGATGCATTGATCTTATCGATCAATTACTCGCAAAGAGCTACGGGCTGCCCTCATGCAACTGCGAGTTCAGCTGGGCTGCTTCGCGTTAGGGATCTCCGCATTTTTCCCCTCTCCTTCCACCATCGTCAGCCTATACTGTGAACTACCGAAATTCTATGGGTTCCAGAACGACGCAGATAGCTGGGTGGCACTCGTCAACGCGATAGCAGTGCGTGAAACATGAACGGAGCCTCAGAAATGGACCGTGGCCATAGACCGCCTTCGGGGATGTTCAGAGGTGCGGCACCGGTACGAAGGCGTGAAACAGCATTCTTGGGCGGAGTGGAGCTCCAAGTTCATGGTTGCCTGCGGTTGGATTCCTGGTGCCTTGAGCGAGTTTGGGACCATCACCGAGGACGGAGCTCAGTAGTGGCACCACCTCGAAACTGCAATGGTTCGTTGCAGTTCATCGACGGAATACATCCAGGAGTTTCCTGCTGCTGGCCAGGACTGGAGTAGCCGCAGGGCTCCTTTGCAGGTCCTGGACTCAGCATCGGTAATTGACCTCATAATACCGCCGCCAGGTTTGCTCAGGAGATACTGCCCTCGTGCTCGTCATTGTCTAAGGACATGCAGGAGCCCACCTTTATTGTGCCATACTCAACTGAATCCTACCAGACCACGATCGTCAGTAACACAATGTACTTGTTGCCAATTTATAACACAGACCTTTCCGAAGATGTGAACAAGATGAGCCCTGACCTGACGCAGCCATATTTGTAGACGCCTCAGACATTCATTCTCGAAGACGCTCAGACGCGCAGACACTCGGTTCCCCAAGGGATGTCTCCTTCGAGAAAACCGAAATACCTAAACCAGGCAGAGGCCATTTCCATTGATAACTTGTCCAGGACCAGCACTCCTGCTGTTCCCTTCCAGGACATCGCGTGTTGCCGCGGCACTTCGCCAGAAGCCACCGGCTCGACAACGTCGAAGGGTACTGCTGTGGTATTGCGGCCCGACCATGAGCTGCGTTGCATCGCAAAATGACCCAAGTGTTCACACGGTTGCCTCGTACAACATCCGGCCGCAGCTTGGCCCACCCGCGGTGGTGGGACAGACACCGGCGTTGCCACGTTGGTCTACCGCCTTGCCGAAACAGACAGGGCCGCCCGCCAAAAACGAGTTCGACCCCAGTGACAAAGCCAATTCCGCCCACCAGGAAACACAGTGGTAGGTCTTCAAGCAGAGGCGCACCGTGGCCCAGACTGAACAGCGCGAGGCAGCCACTGTCGTCCGCCAGAGACGCCTCTCGCAGATCGTCACTCCATGTTCCAGTGTGGTCCGGGCTGACCACCACGATAGACTCAACCCCCCCTTCCCTCCAGAAACATTTCCGCCAGCTGCGAGTGCTCGCAATCATTGCCGAGTGTCATGACCCAGAAAACCGCGGGGGTTCGGTCGCGCGGCCCGCTAAGCAATGCAGAGGAATACGAAGACCAGAATAAGAACAGCTGACCCGAAGCAAGGGCGTTGTATCTTGGTTATCTTTTATTCCCTGACACTTCTATCAGTTGACGAGACATCTACGGATTTCGCGTTAAAGACGGCCCAACGTACATTTACCCATAACGACTCTCGAGTGAAAAAAAAACAGTAAAAAAATTCGCGTGTCGCAATAATACGCAGCAATGTTAAAACATACTTCTCCTCGGGTATTCATCTCCGTCTCTCGAATGCGGCCAAATAAATCGTAATGTCAAGCAGCAACCTACACGCTTATCCGGCCCTCGCTGGTACAGATACTCTCGCTGCGCGCATCATCGTAAAAGTGTTTGCGAGATATATTCTGTGAAATATGCGCTTTCCATAGGCAAGTATTGCCGTTCTAACCCACGCAATATTCAGTTTCGAAATAGAGAGAGTGAAAAAAAAATAAAGAGAAAAAAAAGGATATCTAGAGGAAGAAAGTTGTGAAAATTTCATGTGGCCTAGATCTGAAATGCCTTTTTTTTGCCTCAGATACATACATGCATCCTTAACTGATTGGGCGGAGGACGCGTTCAAGAGTATCGCGTATTGCGCGATGAGTGAAATGAAATGAAAGCGCGGCCGTGGAGACAGAATGTGCAAGAATAAGGCGATGGGAGTGGACGAAATATCATTTGGCATCATCGCAGAAGACGTCTGTGGTCTGGTTCATGAAAGTACAAGCTGGGGTTTAGGCGTTGATAAACCAGCTTCTCTCTCTCCCTCTCTCTCTTTCTTTCTTTCTTTTCTTAACGTTCCTTCTTTGCCTTCGGCTGATGTATAGTCCTTTCTTTCTTTCTTTCTTTCTTTCTTTCTTTCTTTCTTTCTTCAACGTTCCTTTTTTGCATTTGGCTGTTTAGTTCGTCCCTTCATTCTTTCTCTCTTTCTTTCTTTCCTTAACGTTCCTTTTTTGCATTTGGCTGTTTAGTTCGTCCCTTCATTCTTTCTCTCTTTCTTTCTTTCCTTAACGTTCCTTCTTCGCATTCGGTTGATGTTTAGTCCTTTCCTTCTTTCTCTATTTCTCTCTTCCTTTCCTTCTTTCTTCAACGTTCCTTCTTTGCATTCGGCTGATGTTAAGCTTTAACTTTCTTTCTTTCTTTCTTTTCTTCAACTTTCCTTCTTTCTTTCTTTCTTTTCTTTAACTTTCCTTCTTTGCATTCGGCTGATGTTTATTCCTTTCTTTCTTTTCTTCTTTCTTTTTTTCTTCCTTTCTTCAACGTTCTTTTTTTTTTTTCATTCGGCTGATGTCGCTGTTGCCAAACGATGTTTCTTTGTCGCGCGCGCATTTTTTGTTTTCGCGGAGAGAGCTGTGGCACGACAGATGAGCAATGACATTTTTCTTGCACTTGCGTGACATTCTCGACGACGTCAACCGAGCGAGTGGCGACATCAGCCAAGCTTCTCGGGAAGCATTCCTTCTCCGTTCGCGTTATATGCGTGGGTCATTCCATGCCCAAGTGTTGCAGACATAGCACTCGACCATCGCAGATTTTACACTACAAAACTTATACATTTTCTGATACTCTGTGGAGTATTTATTGTCGCAAAGCATTTTTGCTGTAAAAAAACTTTTTTAAAAAACCATGACGCCTCCTCATAGTTCACTTGCTTTTGTGAAATTGTGCCTAATGGAAAATGTGCGTAAAGTCTGTGTATTTGTGGTGACCTTCGCAACGATGCTTTAGATACTACAGAAAATTGTGCCATTCAACCATTTCGAAAATTTTGTCTTTGCCTGTCGACTACTATTCTCAAAAACAAGAATTTCCAAGCTCGCAAATATTTTTCTTACGCTAGCTGAAATTCTCTCTAAGCAATATAAATGATAGTGCGGTTTTAGGGGTAGTGCATGTTTTGTAAAAAAATGTTTAGGGGTGAAAGAGACTTTAAATCTTCATGGTAAAAATGTGAAATAAAAAAAAATACATGCGATTTGTCCAATATTTTACCACATTTTCGGTTCATGTGGTCTGAGTAAAAGCTTTATGATGTGGGAATAATAGAACAGTTCGTTTCTGAGTCATGAAGAAAGTATGATCAAATGTTTTTTTTTTTTCGTTTAAATGAAGTAATTTTTGAAGTTGGCCCTAAGAACGCACCTTGCACTCCTTTTGTTGCCACTTCGCCGCAAAGCACGTGGTTGCCCTTGCAGCTGACACTCGTCACGAAAGGCCGCAATATGCGAGATGTACTTCAGCTGCTCGTGATTGGTTGAAAGTGTTCTTGCTTCGATCTCAAGGCTACTAATACCGGGTTGGCCGTATACCGTGAGAACTTGCTTGGCGGGCCCAATGGGAAGTATGCACGCCGTACAGCAAGCAGCTTGGAGTATATTTGGCTTGTGGAATTGAGCTACGGGTCTGTTTGCGCAACTATAGTATACAAGTACCGTAAGAAATAACGCACATTGTGGACACTCTTTCTTGTGTATGCTGGCCGTGCAAACGCCCCTGCAGCCCAGTGTGCCAACAATACCGCAAGCTGCTGTATATAGTGTGCGCATTTATTACACCCATAATCTTCATCTGTAGGTTATCGTCATCATAAAGGGTACGGTTATGCATCCTCGTCACTGCTGTGCATCATCAGCATTGTTGGGCGGCCCACAGTAGCCCTTGGCTGCCGGGTCCTCAGTCCAAATAAGCGTCGTGCAAAACAAGGTATCGTAAGAACGCAGCTACAAAAACAGGCGAGACTCATAAGCAAGCGCAGTGGAGGCGCAGGGATGCGGCTAGCGCCTGCTAAAGCTGGCCAACGAAGTCCTGGCCAAGAAGCGCTAGCGTCGAGTGTCTGGTAATACGACAGCAGCATTGCTGCCATGTCATTCAAACGAAACATCCTCCCTCCCCCTTCCTGCTCTCACTAGTTCCGGCCCTGCACCAAGTTTTGCCCTACAGAAAAACTTTCTCCCGGAACTCATCACCAAGCTTGCTGCGAGAGGACTCGTGTCGCCATTGTGGTGTCACGATTCGCATCAATTCGGCTTTTTTTTTTCGCACACAATAACACCCCCAACGCTCGATCGATCGGGTAATGCTTTCTTTTTTTTCTTCTCCCTGCCGGAAAATTGCCTCTCTTGATTGTGCTGCTGCTATTATTCGTATCGCTTTTCTGCTGTGTCCCTTTCCATTTCGTGTATTTCTTATGTCCCTTCGGAAACACTGTTCCTTCGGTTTTTGCGTACCCTTTTTTTTCTTTTCATTTTTTCTGCCCCGCCCTTAAGGCAGCGCTCGAGGCTTTGGAGTCGCGACAGAGCGCCCCACAGCGTCGATTACGAACTGCGCCTCACAGCAGGAGCAAATCCGCGGGGCAGATTCGGCGTGCCGATTGACCCCCGAGAGTGGTCAGAACGAAGCGGACTACATCGCGTCCACGGAATCGATTATATAGCTACCACAGTTTCGCAAACGAGTTAGCACTAACTGAACGCGTGGCTCTACAGACGGTCAGCGGCGGTCATTTTGTTACCGGTGGTTAGTTAGACACCGGTCGCCAAATGAAGAAGACACGCAGATTGAGCGAGTTGGTTATGAGTTTCCATAATAAATAATAAACGGCCCTTAACCATTTACTGCCGAGTGTCGTGAATTCGGGACGTATCTGAAAACTTCGAGCAAACGTGTCACTAAATGCGTGCCGCCTTTAGTGCCGAATTTCAAGCACTCACGGGGCAAGTAGCTTTCAGCGTGAGAAATGTAGTGCCATCTTGTCTAAGGTATTTTTTGCTAGAATTCACTCTAAAGCGGGACGGCTCAGTGCTCTCCCATAGTTGAGCCCCAAGTACCCGAAATCGTTGAACATTTTATCTAAACACAGAACTAATTAGTTTGTAGCTGATAGCGGGGTGTGCGACGCGCGTGCAGCAGCTCTCACTTCTTCCTCTTTTCTACCCTGGGCGACGTAAGTTCTGTTTTCGGTAATTTTGTTCATTTAGTGTGTACGCACACCAACAGGTGGCGCATGACACGTTAAGCAGTTTTGAATTTTCTTTTTTTTTTGTCTCCAGGTCGTTGCTTGTGTGGCTTGATAAGACAGATGCTTGTGGACTAGTTGGTGATTGGAAACCAACATATTTGAACAGCGCAAGACTACGAGTAGTTACGACGTAACTACGGAAGTCAGCGCTCTTTCTGTTTACTTGTCTCTTCTTCTGTAGTTACGTCGTAACTACTCGTAGACTTCCGCTGTGCAAATATGCTTGTGTGGCATATGGAGAATCCGCAACACGCATAAAAGTGTGCATTCAAGTTGAATTGAGAGAATTTCTCTGCGGAATCGTTTGTAGTTTGATATTTAATGCTGGAAAAACAAAACTTTTATTTGGTTCAGCACTTTCATGATTCGAACATTAAAGGGTTAAAAAGGTACTGACACTTTTTTTTTTGGAGGCTGAGTTTACTCTGCCGTACAAATATCCAGTACACAGAGAGGACCCTGAGCAAGTGCGATGCAGAGCAAATGCCGATGACGCACTTTATTTTGATATTGAAGTCAATGTCCAAAGACAGAATAGACACGAAGCGACGAAAAGCGTTGTGAGAATGGCGGCGAGTTGGGGGGGGGGGGGGGGGGGTTCATCCATCGCGGTGCACTATAATAAAAGTAGTAATTTCCCTCTATTTCTTAGTTTTGAATTACCATGTATGTGAGTATACTTTTAAAGAGGCACGTCAACTCTGTTTGGGGGGCCATTGTACTCTCTCTTTAGTGTCTCGGAGCTCAAACGACAGTTGACGTGATTCTTTGAAGACTCAGGAGTCACGCACGTGGCAAGGTAGAACTCTCCGAAAGGAGACAGACGCGTAATCTATTTTTTTTTTCTCAGCTGCTGATCCAAGGGAGGCAGGTTCAATCAAGGCCGTAGCAGACGTTTTATCGATTTAGACCATGCACATCTATCTGGGCACACATTGAGAAAACACCATTTGGTCGAAATTTTCGGAGCCTTTTACTATGGCGTTTTTCTTAATCATACCGCGTATTTGGCGTGCGAGACCCCGACTTTTAATGTTATTGATAAATTGTTCCCTTACTTTATGAGCCCTGCCCACGCGCGAGCGCACTGGCTAACTGCGTAGGATATCTCATTTACAAGTACGAAGTCTGTCTATAATACACAGCAGTACCCTCTTGATACAGATTGATACGAAACTCACAGCTTTCGCACGCGAGTAGTAATAGTAGCTGCAGTAATGCTATTTGTAGTAATAGTAATAAAGGTTCATCGTGAATGCTCACTCACGGTTAAGCTAAACATGTCTTATGCAGTAACGACAAACTTTGAACTAATAATATTGCTACGGTATGAGCCGGGCTGTAGTATGTGCCGGGTAGGTAGAAGAGGAAGACGATGTTGTCTGGTGCGGCCTGAGGACTCCATCTTTACCGCGACTGCCGAACTTCATCCTCGCCCTGTGAAACCCTGTAAATAAATCCAACTATCCTTTAATTCAACCGTAACATTATGTACATAGTATTAACTGATGGCGAGTAATAGGATACCCTATTTTCGTGGCACATACCCACTTGGGTTGGATGGACCGTGACGACGACAAGACACGCCGGCCAGCCGATCGACTCTATAAGGTGCTTCACCCCTAATAATATGAAATGATGAGGGTGATCACGGCTTTGTGTACCGATAGTCTCTATTATCAACAGCGGCATCACTTCGACTTGGCTCTCGAACGGCTAAGACAACGTGGAATTGGCTGATTATTTTTCGTCCTAATCTTACCCGCACGCCGGTTAATCGCACAGAATTTCTTGTTTACAAACAAGGAGCCTTCCAAAATGCGCAATTCGCTT
Source organism: Rhipicephalus microplus (assembly GCF_043290135.1). NCBI lineage: Eukaryota > Metazoa > Arthropoda > Arachnida > Ixodida > Ixodidae > Rhipicephalus > Rhipicephalus microplus. The sequence goes on along the minus strand of NC_134706.1, from coordinate 31,150,806 downwards.
TACCTAAAAGACCTTTTTTGTTGTTTTAATCTTACCTGCATGCAAGCATACCGGCTAACGCCACGTAATAGAAACGCCTATGTATAGAAACTAGCTGCAAGCTAATAAGTATGCATATCGGCAGGAAAAAATGTATTACTGTGTTATCTGTATCATATGATTGTTTTTATTTGTTTTTTATGTTGTTACCTCAGAGCTGACCTGTACACTTTTTTATGTTTGCACATTGTATTGGACCGTCCACTAGCCACTTTAGGCTATCGGTCCAAATAATCCCTGTAATTGCATATATCTATTCATGAAAATAAAGTTTCATTGATTGATTGATTGATTGATAATTTCTTGTATAAAAATTAGAAGCTTGCCCAAAATGCACACTACGCTCTATACCTACTATTCGAAAGGGAAACAACAAGCTTCCTACTCCAAGCTCGCGGCCGCCAACAACACACCGCCAACTCCGCAACGCCTTTCGCTTCTACGCCTGCACGCTATCGAAGTTACGCATATCGTGTTTCCGCGTCACCCGAGTCCAAACACGTGCGCCGATTCTCACCGCCTCGACGGTTTTCTCAATTCGCGCGGAGGGGCGACGGCGTCGGAGTAGCACGCCACGTGGCAACAGCTGCGCTTTGCACGGCCGGGAATGCGGCGAGTAGGTCGAAGAGTTACTTCATTTTGTCGTATGTGCTTCGCAAAAAGAAACAACGAAAAAAACTTGCGACGTGCCGTCGAGTGTTGCTAAGGTCGCGAGCCAATTCTTTGAACGTCGCAAAATGTCAACGTCACGTTCTCCAAGCCTCAGAGCTGTACCTTGGAAATATGTATGTATGTATGTATGTATGTATGTATGTATGTATGTATGTATGTATGTATGTATGTATGTATGTATGTATGTATGTATGTATGTATGTATGTATGTATGTATGTATGTGTGTGTGTGTGTGTGTGTGTGTGTGTGTGTGTGTGTGTGTGTGTGTGTGTGTGTGTGTGTGTGTGTGTGTGTGTGTGTGTGTGTGTGTGTGTGTGTGTGTGTGTGTGTGTGTGTGTGTGAATTCATACGTGTCGTACGCACCTACAGGGGCCTACACGTGTACGCTTGCGTATCACAGTCTTCTTTACGCGGGCTTCTTGACCTGTTCGCACACACAGAAACATGTGTTGATTTTCTCCACGCATATCTGCATACATAGATGCGTATGCGCATTCCATGTGCGTCTGCTACCCTAGTGCGAGTGTGTATGTTTGCGTGCATGCATAAACCAAAAGTATGTATTTACATGTAGTCCTTTGCGTACCTGCATGTACGCATGGTCACATGTACCAATATGCGTTGCTCAAGAACGTGTATGGATGCACATGAGTTCGTAATGTTCACACAATTGCATTCGTGCGCTATATTTATGCAGCGAAAGTTGTAACACCGCTACGCATGCAGCTGTTCTAGCGAGAAGACTTCCGAAAAACGCAAAGGCGTGTTCTCGCGTTAACGGCAGTGAACTGGCAACGGGAGCCTTTCGTTTTTCTTCCCGAACTTTGCCATTATCCGCTTTTCTCGGCGCCTGCAAAAGGTTGTCGCATCACTCTGTACTTTGACACACGAAGAAGCCCTTTGTGTTTTTATCGTCGCATTTTGTGTGCGGAAAAAACAAAAACAAAACAAAGCGGTCTCGTCGCTGTGATTTCTAAACAAACGTACGATCGGTCACGTGATGCTATGACGTACGCCTAGCCACGACATGGCGCCGGCGAGGTCGCCGTAGTGGCCCTTGCGCCCGCCCCTCGTCTCAACTTGGAACTGGTTACTTTTGTCACTAGGTGCTGCGTGTCAAGTACTGGTCGGTTCCAGTGATGCAAGAAGATCTATACCATCTAATACGAACGTGTCAAGGGTTGCAGCAGGAACGCTATTGTCACATTCTGCAGGCTGGATTTCGTAGCTTTGACACGACCAGCTAGGATTGCTTGATACGTAGTAGATACCACAAGACAGGCACTGCTTCACAACATACACAAAACAAGTCGTATTCGTCAGGCTCACTATATATATTCATATAAATAGCATTATGCCTTAAAGTGAAACCTTTATCTCATTGGGATCAACCTAGGTATAGCTAAATAAAGGCAACTATATATTTCTGTGCGTGAAATAACGAAGTATGCCTGACAGTCAGTGCTTCGTCTGTCTCAGTCTGTCCCGTCCTTGCACTATTACCTTGTTCTACTCAAAGTTCGGGCTGTTCAGTGGGAGTGAGAGAGAGAGAATAACGATCAAAGAATAACAGAGAGGTTGCGCAGTGACGTCACTCATAATTTATCGCTGTATCAAATGTCCGCTCTGTTGAAGAAACGCCGCTACACGACGCCCAATTCTGTTGCGGGCGTCGCTATCATGCAACACTGGTCTGGCACGCCGCAGTTTCGCAATCGCGATTTTCGTTTTTTTTTTTTATTTCGTCTGCGAACCGCGCGGGTTCCGGCCGGCTACAACTGGGGAGTGGCAGAGAGGGTGGTGTGGGTGTGCCGTGACGTCAGCGAGTGTCGCGTTGCCACCGCCGCAAGATGGCGCCAAGCGGAGAGATGTCGGGCTTTCCTCGCTCACTCGTTCCTCCCCTGTATGCTTGGCCTGGTCTCCTCCTGAACCAGCGTGTTGCTTCTGTGCGAAGAAGGGCGGGAAGGTTGGTAAGGTAGCTATAGATTCGAGCGAGGGTGAGGGAAAGGAGTGAGAGACTTCGATCGAGGAGCCCTCCGCACTGTAGCTATACCTCGGTAAAAAAAAGAAAGGGAGGGAAGCACTGCGGAACGTTCTCTCCTATAAAGCTGAGAGGGGGTGAGGGCGGGCTGCCGCAAAATCGATTACACTCCAGAGCTGCGGGGGCCAATCAATAGGCGCGCCGCCTCTGGTAGCGAGGACGGAACAGTCCACCGCCGCCGCCACTGCTGCCAACAGGTGGAACGCGAAGACGCCTTCCTTCTTCGTTTTTTTTTTCTCTTTGCTCTTTCTCTCTCACACTCTTTTTCAAGTCTCTGCGTGTCGCTGAGCGTCGCGCAGAGAGACTCTCCTGCTCGTCCTCTCTTCAAGGACGTCACCACCAGCATTAACCGATCGACGGCCCAGGGCGGCTCGTTTACCTGGCCGATCTGCTTTTTTGACACGCTCGATAGAATTGAAGTTGAGTTTCAATACACCTTTCCGGGGAATTAGTGTTCTGTTTCAGTCAAACACACGCCCTTACGGTGTAAGAAAAGGATCGGCCTAACGAACTCAATTAAAGGGGTGCTACGTATAGCACCCCTTCGGTCGAGATTGCCAGGTCGATTGATTTCTTGAAGTGGCGGTTGCCCCTCCGGCAGCACCCACTCCGTGTTTGAGCCACTGTTTGCTGATGCACTACGCTTACTATGCCCATCGTATAGATAGGAATTTGATTCTATTATAAAGGTTACGTTCTCGACTTTCTAATGACACCTAGTATTGTAGCCTAGTCTGAAGCGATGTTGCACATCAATGAAAGCAGTGTAAGCAAAAACTAGCGTTTTTGCTGTACAAGCCTGCGTTGTACTGTCGGTGCGGCAAAACTGTTGCACTTAACCAAATGAAATTTCCTGAGCCTCTTAATGAAGCGTTGTGCATGGTTTCTATGGAGAGGTGTTGCCAGCAAAGCAATTAGAAAGTGATGCAGGCTCTCAATAAAATGGGCAAAACATTGTAAGTTTATAAGTAACTTTCCTCTTTTTTTTTGTAGAACAACAATATTGAACTAGTTTCCTGGCTACAACGTCCTTAATGTCTACTTGAAGTTCTTTGGCGTTCTTACGAATATTTCATGAATTATGAACACTTCAATTCGACAATTTATTGTCCAGGTGTTACCGACGAAGGGACAAAACTGTCCAAGCTGAAACTCTGAAATCTTCAATATTGAAGAAACAAGCCTTTCTCTGGGTTTTATACTTGTCGTAAGTTAACTTCAAACTTATAGGACAACAGTGAATTTAGCTAATGAGCTAAATTTTCTAATTAACTTACAATTTTCCCTTAATATAAACCTAGAGAAAGGCTTGTGGATTTGTGGGGACCTGTCGATTGTGCCAAGATACACAGGTGCAGCGCAGTTGCTGACCTATTCTGATTGCTTACAGCCCTATCGCAAAAACGTCCACTATAGGAATGGTGGATTCCACCATCCACCATTTTGGTGGATTACGGTGCTGGAAATATTGCTGGCACATGATGTATGGTCGCACATGGTGGATGATGGAGTACCGGCAATTCTGGAGCGCGAAACGGTGTCAGAACCACCATAAAGAGCTGCCACTAAAGAAAAAAATAAAAAGAATAATTGTATAGAAAACAATGCAGAAAGAACTCGTAAAAAAAAACGTTGCCACGTGGATTCTCACGTGCAACCTTTGGATTTCCTACGGAACACGCTAATTACTGCGCCATGCCCAAGTGAAATTACAAACTGATCGTTCGACTTCAGCTTTGTTTGTTGCTCACTTCATATAGACGGGATATGCACCTGCTACGAAGACCAGTACATTCATTAAACTTAAGCAACTGCTGCCTAGAACAATTTCCACTGCGATAATGGCAACAGTGCTATGTCTTTCTTACAATTCACAACCGCAAGAAAAAAAAAAAAAAACCCAAATGGACTGAGGAGCAGGTACAGTTTAGCGGTGGTTACTGTCAAGTTTATTATTCGTTTCTCGCTCGTACTGAAGGGCGACATCTGCTCGGGCTTTCTGACGCCTCTATAGGCTCATCTGATAGATACGCCCACACAACTGACTGAGTAATGCGATGTTTCTCGCGCAACACATACCTCAGTCGTGCCAGCGCACTGCTGTAGCTCTATCGTTAGCAACAACTACACAACGGCTTGACCAAAACGAACGCAGTGCGCCGTAAACATTATGCTGTCATATTAGTTCAGTAAGCATACGAATGGACTATTCTCTGTACTCGCATAAAAGCCGGAAAATTGCCAGCGAGTGCGACCGGTGGTTGTCGGTGACGGGAGGGGTATATCGCTGCTGGAAGTGCTGGCACCACGTCGCGTCGATGTTTGTCGCTTTTTGCGCGGATTCTTACACTACAACAAAAATGCTTAGTTTAGGGTTAAATGATGCCCCGGCTGTACTATATTGTGGTTCTTACTCGTCGAAATCGTGTATTCCGAAACCCAAAAGCGCCGAAAACACTTGTACAGGCTCGGTCGGTAGGCCTAACCTTTGGTAAAAATCGTGGTGGTGGAACGGATGGGTGAAAATCGAACTTGCTGGGACTCGTCTCGATGTGTGTCGAAGGTAGAGGTTTATGCATTTTAGCGTCGTTACGCACTTGGTTAACTTAAATGTACGGCTCAAGTAATTGGGTCTACAAGAATTACCGGAGTTGCGTTTCTAGCGTGGTGACATCAAGTGATCTACTGTATTCTGGTCTGCCGTTGAGAGGAGCAATTGCGAACTGGAGCTCGTTTATTTCTCGACAACTGCGCGGCGATGTAACACATTTACTATCGCTGTTCACAGCGACACCTCTAGTCTTCTAAAACATCACAACAAAACACCACATCGCGCATGTCAAACTGCTGTATAACGTGCACGAAATATAAACATTCGTGGCCACATTCTGCGCCCGACAAGAATTGAAGCGTTGTTGACACCACGAAAAAAAACAAAAACGTGCTAGAAAGCATAATGAGCCGCGTTGGTTTTTTTTTTTCGACCGCAAACATAATTCTCTGCGCATTCCAGAGTGAAACATTACGAATAATTAAGTGATTTGACATAGTTCCATCTGCTTTTTTCATCACGCCACCATCATCCACCAAGCTTCCATCATACCATCGTCATCCAGCTTGTTAACCAAGCCATCCACAAAACACGTTTTGAATCGCCACCATCAGCCGGCATTTTCCGCTGTAACCACCATTGGCTCGCCCCCACCACCACCATCTGCCACCATTTTTTTTACTCTCACCGTCATCAGCCATTTTGACCACCACAGCTTCCACCATATCCACTATCATTTCCACCATATCCAGTATTAATTCCACCATATCCACCAACGCTACCAGCATCCACCAACCCAGGAGTTTCAATAGGATGTCCAGCCTAGAGCGACATCATCCCCAGCACCACGTAGATAAATGCCCATTCGAAATACTATTGGATTTCGATTGCGATACATTGTAAAGCCGATGATGTCCAAAGCATGTTCCGTAATCTATGATACTCATTCCTGGGTCCCGTTATAGGCCACATTTCTTCTTCATTTTTTTTTTGCGACAGAGACTTGCCCTTAACGCATATTTTGTGCATGTGTATATTAAACGTCTGCCGTTAGGCCGCTGTTGTATAAGAAGTGAAGTTGTCTTGTGGAATGTGCTGTCATGTATCCAGCGGTCATAGGTGGTTAGTTCGCTCCAAAGCTTCTGTGTTATTTCGAAATTCACACTCCGCTGTGTGATCAGGACGACTTTCTGCTTTCCCACAGAAGAGTGCCATCTACTCTGAATCGTTAAACACTTTTTCTATACACAGCGAAAGCCGGCTTACAGGAAGGGGCGGCAGTGTTTCGACTGTGACACTGGCATGTCCATATAAGATGGTATGCATCTCTTTGCACCATCGGAGTGGTACAGTACGGACAAGTATCACCAACTGATAAATGTGACCAGTTTCACGATGATATAACAGCCGGTGTAAGGTCCACCCCTGCCCGAATCCTCCCAAGCACGACTTCCTAAGCTATGGTAAGGTGAAAGAGAGAGCAGACATGGTTAGATTATGAGAACTTATATGCTGTCCGAGAACAATTTTTTGGACAAGCTGTGTGTGCAGTGGTTGAGGTGGAAGGGGAATAAATGGAAGGTCTGCAATGTTCTCCCGTGTTTAGGTTCGGGTTTGCTGCACGCAGTAGGACACTCGTATTTGACAAGAGATCTTGAGTGAAGGATTTTTCGCAAAGTCATATGCAAGGCTATCTTGATATCAAGCTTGAGGTAAGCGAAGGTGTCCGGCTATAACAAAGAACTTTTCAGGATCAGCAGAGAAGGAAAGAATGACTTCTTTGGGTCGCACGTTCTGGTCGTCTACCAGCTTCCAAAGGTGACAATTTTATGAACTGGATCCTTCGCTCAAGCTAAAGCTACCGTCACAACTTTCCCGCTCCGATGCGGCACTGTTATGCCGCCTTTGGTTGGGTGTTGCATTCACAAAGGTGTACTCCTTTCGCATTGGTATGGCAGACACTCCTACATGCGACTACTGCGGAGCTGAAGAGACCATCGAACACGTACTGTGCAGCTGCGCTTGCTACGACACACAGCGATGCCAGCTCTGGATGGTTTTGAATCAACTTGACCCCAGACCATTTTATGTGCAGAAGATAGTAGGACCTTGGGCATCTGCCTCAGTTGCGCAGAAAGCGACTAAAGCACTGCTACTTTACCTAAAGTCAACAAACCTGAGCGACCGCCTGTAGACTGTGTGTGCTCCCCGAGTGTGCTCGTGATTGTGTGTACCTTCTCATCTTTGTGCAACCTCTTTTCTCCCCTTCATCCCTTCCCCAGTGCAGGGTAGCAAACCGGATGTGCGTCTGGTTAACCTCCCTGCCTTTTCTTGCATCTTTCTCTTTCTCTCTCTCTCTCTCTCTCTTTGGGTCGGGCTTGTAGATCAGCCGTTTGGTTTTCAATCTATATGGTGTATGTGAGAGAGTTGACTGGTGACGCATGGCAGTGGCTTTCCCACAGCATTGGGTGTAGTTCGGCTGACGACGATGACAATGAGACACCTAAGACTTCCGCCCTAAAGAAGCGTGTGGTAGGAACAAAACCCCGGTGTCCACAATACGTTCTTACACTGCTACTGCTTCAAAACGACTTGACAGCCAATTTAACAACTAGAAGAATAAACGAGCAGACTCGAATGCTACATCGAATTTTTTTTTCTCTCTTCAGCGGACTCGTATGAGGGAACGCGTCCTTTTTGTCCACTTCCACTTTTTCTATCGAACCTACGAGCCACACCGGGCGGTCTCTTGGAGCATTTACCTTCCCCTATATTCCTTTCATTTTTTCTTGTTTTTTCGGCATCGTTTCACACACGACCACCCAACTCACTTACTTCAATATGCTTTAATTAAAAAAAAAAACACATGCACTGTTAGGGGTCATAAAAACGCAGCAGATGTTCCTTTTTTTTTTCCAGCTAAGTCTTTACTTCAAACAAGTGTGATATTCTAGAGTACCAATTAAATTTTTCTCAAGACACTGCCCGCTCTGTCAGTAATGACCCCTAAGTTGGACGTTTGAGGCGTAAATAAGTAAAACAGGGAGAACCAGCGTGAGCGATCTAGAAAAGAAGTCGTTGTAACGAGAAAGCCAGTAGAGTAGGAGAGCGAGAGAAGGGGGGGGGGTGGTACTCTCCTTTGGTTGTATATGCCCCGCATTCGCCTATATGTGTGCATGCCCCAGTGACCCCTTGCGCAGATGGGGCAGCGCGTGGTTGTTAAGAAACCGCAGCTCCCGACTTAGCACGGGCCACCAGCTCCACATTCCTACGACAAAGCAATCGCGAAAATGGGCTTCTCCGCAGCATGAGTCTTACCAAGGTGAAGCACACTTCTTGCAACCTCGGTTTTCCTAGGCAGTTACTCTACTTCCCTAATGTCTTCTCGTAGGCGTCGTCTGCTTTCGCGAGAAACGAAAACAGACGCACTGCACTAGAAGGAGCGTCGTCTGCTACATCAGGGCACCTCCGCTTCATCGTCGTTGGGCCTTCTTTCGGTTCCTCTCTGTCTGTTCAAGCGGATTCTCTCGTCGTTTCTCGCGAGATCCGGTGCGCGCGTTTGTACATTTTAGTGGTAAGGAGGAAAGAACGAGAAGGGGAAGTGGGGAAAGCGCATGCCTCGCGCGTATTCAAATCTAGTTCATCAGAAAGGCGCTCGCGAGAACGTCTTGTGCCGCACCGTCTGTTCTTTCCACCTGGGGGAGGGGGGAGAAAAGAGGCGTTGTATGTATGATGTTAGTGGGATAAAAGGAGATGGGGTGAATGGGGAGGGTAGACAGCACCATCCATTACCACTAAAGTAACCACGATAGCGAAGGTTTTTCGTGGAATTCTTCCCGACAAAGCCTCGCTGCGACAGCTGGGTACTACGAGAAGATGCGTGTAGCGTTTGGCGACCGTAAACTTTGTAAACGCCGTTGTTTTCCAAGACAAAGTGATGTCATTCCCTCAAGTTTAACAAAACAAAACGAAGGAGACACCCTTTAGGCTAAGATGGCGGCGAACAAATCGAATGTGTTGTCGCAACACAGAGAAAAGCGTTTCACGGAATCGACATTATGTAAATGAAAACTTGTGATACGAAACTCCGTTTGCTTCGCATGAAGCATCGAAATGAAGAAGCTTTTTTTTCTTTTTTCGTAAGTAGACGCTTCTTCGTGGAATCTGTCCTTCTGATTGTTCGCTTCGTTCAGGCTCTACGAAATCGCGTCACGATTTGAGGACGGTTCTAGCTTCGAAGTAAAACGTGAGAACTGAGAGCGACTGAACTATGTTGGAAGAGACAGACGACCGCTTCCACTGACGTGTGCCTCCAATCGATGACGTCACGAACTTCGAAGTGACGTTTTACCTCTTCCAGTTTTTGCTTTGTTTGGTTAGTGTAATTTAAAGTCCCGAATCATCGTATCTGTAAATTACGAGTAAGAGCATGAGCTGAAAAGTAACAGGAATGGATACGACAGACGCTCAACTTACAAGTGATGTTTACTAAAAATTTGCTGTGGCCTTAACTTATAAATAGGCTTCCGCAGTAGTTGTTGTGCCGTGGTGTCCCAGTGGCTTTGTCACGGGGTTGAATTCCAGCCATGGCGAGCGCATTTCGATAGAGGTGAATGGCTGGAGGCTCATGGGCTTAATGTGTAATTGTGTGGACGTAAATGTGTGTTCCAGGTAATTGGAATTTCCGGATTCATTCTCTACAGTGTGCCAATTCATGAGATCATTGTTTTAGAACGTAAAACCCAAGGAATTTTATTAGTTTTTTTACTAGCTAAAACGCGCGCCACCAGACAGTTCTGATAGGATAAGCTTTATTGCTAACCATGTTGGTTCAGCGGTGTGACGCCTCGATCTGGATAATTTCGGCTGAACATGCGCGATTCCGTGCTCCTGTGAAAAAATTTGCAATAAACCCCAGTTTTAACCTGAAAATCTATCTCGGTAAATTAGAGCCATGAGTATTTCGTGGGAATCTTGTAAACCAGCGGGAATGATGGGGAACCCCTTGCAGTGAGAGGACTTAAAAAAAGGGGGGGGGGGGGCGGAATAATTATTTGTTTTCTGAGCGCGTAGGTCACCTGAGGTTCTATTTGAGAACGTAGGCCACTTGGAGTATTCCGTTGACGTGCATCAAATGGTTCTCAAGCTTCTAATGCTTCACCTTCATTGAAACGCGACCACCAAGGCGGTTATCCTGTCTACGTATTACATGCGCGGCCCATGTCCATTTCCTCTTCCTGATTTCAACTATGATATCATTAACCCCGGTTTGTTCCCTAATCCACTCTGCTTTCTTCTTGTCTCTTAAGGTTACACCTACCACCTTCCTTTGCACTGCTCGCTGTCTCATCCTCAATTTAAGCTGAACCCTCTTTGTAAGTCTCCAGGTGTCTGCTCCGTAGCTTAGTACCCGCAAGATACTGTGCCTTCCGATCGCCAGCCGAGCACCATAATTACTGACCCACTGTAGCGGCTCATCCGGTTTCTGTTTGTTTCGTTGGAACATGCGTCTTTGGCTTCCTGAATTCTCACTATTACTTTCTCGGAGTCGCCTAATAGAGGGTAGTTCTCATCATCATCAGCCTCACTACGTCCACTGCAGGACAAAGGCCTCTCCCATGTTCCGCCTGTCAACTCGGTCCTGTGCTTGCTGCTTCTTCTTAATCTCATCTGCCCATCTAACTTTCGGTCTCCCCCTATAACCCACTTTCCTTCTGTGAGAATCCAGTTAGTTTCCCTTAATGACCAGCAGTTATCCTGTCTACGTATTACATGCCCGGCCCATGTTCATTTCCTCTTCTTGATTTCAACTATGATATCCTTAACCCCGGTTTGTTCCCTAATCCACTCTGCTCTCTTCTCGTCTCTTGAGGTTACACCTACCATTTTCCTTCCCATTGCTCGCTGCGTCGTCCTCAACTTATGCTGAACCCTCTTTGTAAATCTCCAGGTTTCTGCTCCGTAGCTGTTACAGATGCAGCTGTTATGTAGCTTCCTCTTGAGGGATAGTGGCAATCTACCTGTCATAAGTTGAGAGTGCTTGCCAAATGGGCTCTACATTATTCTTATTCTTCTAGTTACTTCAATCTCATGGTTTGGCTCCACAGTGATTACCTGTCCTAAGTAGACAAACCTTCATCCAAATATCTGGGGTTTAACTTCCCGAAACCACGGTATAATCGTGAAGGACTCCGCAGTGGAGGGCTACGGAAATTTCGACCATCTGGAGTTCTTTAACGCGCAATGACGTCACACAGTACACGTGCTTCTACCACTCAGCATCCATCGAAATGTGACCGCCGCGGCAGGAATCGAACCCGAAACCTTCGAGTCAGCAGCCGAACACTGTAACTGATACACCACCGTCACGGATGGTTCTCATATTTTCGAAGGGTGAAAGTGGAAGAAATGGAAACTCAGCCGCATCCCCTCCCCCCTCCCATGATCTACAATTCATGTGGCACGGATATGTGATTTCCTGATGTGGCAGGAATTGATATTGCCCCGTAGCTCACATATCAGCAATCAGAAGACGCGTCAACGACGAAGTGGGCTGGTTAGTCCGCTGTGAATCCTGTGCTTCATCTTAGTCGATGCTATACGCATGAGTGTAAATATTGGCATCGAGGACATACCGTGGCGCCACCCCGTATGAGTGACGTCATGGACATACCATGACGTCACTCATAGGATGCCTGGTTGTGCTGTGTGCTACAGAACACCGCATTTCATGCGCTCTTGCTGTAGACACCGTGCATGCTTCCCTTTTGTTTTGAAGCTCGGTGCATAAAGAAGTGGTAAGACCTGATAATATGGGCAAGCAAACTATGAATCGGTGCCCCCACTCTCGTGTCTAATTTGCATGGTAAAATTGCGACTAAGAACCGGTGTAGCCATGGAAGGTGATGCAAGTGGCGTCGCGAAAGCAAAGCTGCCGTATTACACAACTACAACGCAGCAAGGCGAGCGCACGCATCCTATCTGTGACGTCATAAGCGATCGCAGCACTGGCCTCTCTAGTGGAGGCCCTCGCGGCCCATAGCTTCTAAATAGCCGCGCATCGTGTCAATTTTACATTACATATTTGTGGTGGAGGTGCTGGGTACCGATCGCATTACCTCTCTTACTTAGTGCGAGAGGTACTTATTACGTTTCTCACTATTACTATGATCATGATACTTTCGTAAAGTTTTTCATGACAATTTCTGGATATGTAGAAACGATCACACACACCTACACACAGAAAAAGACACAATTGAAATAACGTTCGTGCTTTTTTTTTCTGGGTGCGTAAAGTGACAGCGTTGATGGCATTCATAAATCTACGGGTGATTGATTCTGTTTTAGGCAAACGCGATGCGTAAACATAGAACTGGCTCCCAAATACGGTTCTGCTCTTTGTACGGCACACCTTACTTCCCGTTTACTCCCCAACCAAACGACTGACAACTCTTCGCGAAGTGACACGCAACGCTCCATTTTTTCCCTGTCTCTCTCCCTCTCTCTCTCACTCTCTCTTTTTTTTTTCAAGAAGCTCCTTTCGGTAGTGTACTCATGCAAAACGTGTGCTCGTGTGGCTGCGAGTGCCTCGGCGCTGAGCCACTGTGTCTGCGGCTACGGCTTGCGAAAAGATTATGCAAATGAGAGTCGGGCAGCCGGACCGTCCGTCTCGACTTGCCTACCTGTATAATTAAGGCGATTACTACGCTTCCTGGCGTATTCATGCATAGCCAAGTGGTCGGCGCTTCGCTCTCTTCCACGCATGCCCCGCCGCGGTGGTCTAGTGGCTAAGGTACTCGGCTGCTGACCCGCAGGGCGCGGGTTCGAATCCCGGCTGCGGCGGCTGCATTTCCGATGGAGGCGGAAATGTTGTAAACCCGTGTGCTCAGATTTGGGTGCACGTTAAAGAACCCCAGGTGGTCTAAATTTCCGGAGCCCTCCACTACGGCGTCTCTCATAATCATATAGTGGTTTTGGGACGTTAAACCCCACATATCAATCAAATCTCTTCCACGCACCCCCCCCCCCTCTTTCAATTCTTCCTCACTCTACTCTGAAATGAAGCAACGCCACGTGCGGGAGCCCCTTGCAACAAGCGTCGACACCGACCGGGACGCACGCAAGCTTAGATCAATACGCTTCCTGTGTCACGTGACCCAACTGGCCCGTCACGGAGGTGAAAACCCGATCACCGACGCGTCCTTCGTTCCTGGGAGCCATTTCAAGGAGCTTCGACATCTTTATGTAGGCATCGGAGTTGCTGTTCGGTGTATTTCTAAAGGCGCCCGAATTCGAGCCCTAAGTAACCAAAGTAGCCCTGTAATTTAATATCCTCACTGTACTGTCACAACTATGGACAGCTCGAGGAATGATTGATATTATTGCCTTGTTTGTAGAAAAACTGAACAGGAGTGCTATTATGAAGAGAGTCTGTGTATTTGATGAATAAGTAGAAAAACTTTAAATATGTAAAATGAAATTATCGGTTACCAGGAAATAACCATGGCACGAACTGGAATTTTTCTTCGCCAACCGGGTTGAAAAGTAGCCCATTTGGCGTAAAGTAGCCACCAACGGCGACCCGGTCGTGGGCTGAGCAAAAAACTCAGCTTCACTGCAAGGGCAAAGCAACGAATGTGATAGCAACAAATTTTCATGTCACGCGAAGGACGGGTAACAATTCGAAACTTGCAGCGCACTGCTCAAGCACGCAAAACCCACGAAAAGACCGTAGGCAACGTTTATTATTATTTCTTGCTTTCATTTGACTTTTCATTGGGACCGTGAACGAAGACCACCTTCTTGAATGTCTAGGCTTCAAGAATATACTGGACTGGCACCCAGCGGACTCGGGTTCGAGCCCCAATGTGCCGTTGACGCTACGTTTTTTTTTCTCAAATTTTGCGTGATGTGGTTACGGACACCGGCTCCGGCAGTGGACAACATGCAACTGCGCGTGACCCGAAAAAGTGGTCTCGTAACGGCCTTCGCTGTAAAATAAAAATGAATGGCAGAATAGCTTGTATAATAGTTAAGCAATGTGTTAACGAAGTAAGAAGGTCATGTCAACACTTTTCTTTTCTGACCAACGCTGTGCTTCAACTTGTTCTTTTGAGGTCGCGTTACTCGGGAGCATAGCACTTCCGGAATCAAATGAGGCTCAAAAGACCAAAGGTTGCTTATTCTTGTTTCGGCTATGGCATTAAGAACGAGAACAAGGAACGCAGCTCTGGAAGAAATTGACACCGAAAATTTTTAAATTGCTTTTCTTTTCAAAAAAAAAAGAAAGATAGAAGGAAAATGTGATTCGAGACATGAAGCCCCAAATGGGGCAAACGACCCTCTCACCCCCTCTCTCCTTTCCCTCTCTCTCTATCACCGGCCTATTCTGCCTCCCTGTCTTCCTTTCTTTCCCTCCCGCTCTCCCGAAGATGTTGCCGCGGGGTGCCTAATTGAATTTCAAATCAGGACGATCAGTTGGCGGGCGTATTCAAAAAAAGAGAAAGTAACAAAAACAAGGAGAGACAACACTCTTAGTTCAACGCACTGTTCTCGACTGCCTGGTGGGGAAGACCTACTTAAAATAGGTCGTTCCAGCCCAGTGGATCGACTTACTTCATCACGATGGAACGCGTCTATCAGTTTCAGAGCGCCAGTTCTCAATTCCCCCCGCTTGACCCTATTCATATATTCTTTTTGTTCTTTCAACACAGAGGAGTCACTATCCTTCCGCGTAGGCTAACATATTTCCATTCCGCATATTCTGCGCGCCAGATCGTGTATGTGCACGCTGATTTTTCTCGATCCCACACCCTTCTCCAATTATTGGTTCCACGCGCTTCCCTCAAAGATGGACTGCGATTGTATTCTTGTAATACGATCCACCCCCACCCCCCTCCAGACACACGCTTCAAACGCCGTAGCAATGTTCCTTTCACGTTCCGGATGATTTAAAAGGGTACGCCTTCGTTAGTCGAGCCAACCAGAGCACGATCGAGATGTCCACGGTGTTCAAACGAGTTGCAAAACCAGAGAGCATATGGATATTATAATAATTGTTTGGGTTTTCGAGGACGTCTGTCCGTTGTGTGGTGGCTGACCAACACTCTACTGCATCTCAAGTGAGTGTGCACAAAAAGCAGCAGGTTTGGACAACATTTCTAAACAATAGCATAGTATTCAAAAAGGAGCAGCGGGAGGCTCATCTCGCTAGCTCGGACCCGGAAAGGCAGTTCGCACTCCTCGATTAGGTCCACTAGTCGGCGAAAGCCAGTAGATATCTGGACTTATAGGGCAACACTCAGTGAGCTCGTGATTTCTATTTTAACCCTTCTACGAATTAAAATTCCTGTTTTCTCTGCGTCCCAGAAGCACGACATGTTTATGAAGGACGCCATATTGGATGGTTGCGAGAATTTTGACCACCTAGGGTGGAATTCTTAGCACGCACCTCAATTTATGTACACAGGCTTCAAGCATTTTCAACCTGTACCGAAATGCGAACGCCACGACTGGGATTCGATCCCAGGACCTTCTGGTCAGTATGCAGTCGGCTACCGCAACCACCGAACCAGCGTGGACGGTAGAGAAGGTAGGACGGTAGAGAAGGAGGTACCTCCTTGAATTCTGTTTTTGTTCTTTGTGCTTTTTTGCGGCTGGGAAATTCTTGTTGTTGCTTGAAGCCCCTCTTTGTCATTTGTGCAACCACTGTTATTAGTTCCAATGTTATTACTTGCTTTGTATTTTTATTAGTTATTAGTTATTAGTTGCTCTGTAGTTGCTTTGCTTTGTAGTTGCTTTGTATTGTGGCAGAAGTATCACCCATTAGCATTCTTTCCTATGTACCCCCTTACTCTATGCTCCGTAATAGAGCCTGTAAGGTATTTTTAAATAATAAAAAAGTCGAGATTGCTTAGTGTGACTGGTTGACGCTGAAACTACGCCGGTGTGTACGTACACAAGCACAACAAACCGACACAAGCAGCCCTGTAGGACAAGAAGGACCAGCCCAGTTCTGCAGTGTTCCTTTGGCGTGACAAGGTTCCATGTCATAGTGTGCCCTGTCCTCGTTTACCGATCCTTAGAGTGTTTGTTATCCTATGCACCTTGTCAACGAAGGATGTTCAGACGCCGTCATACAGTCCTCTCTGGTCTGCTGTTAACTGAGGCTTTGACGTCGGTTTCTGTACTCCAGTGCAACCACCCAAAAAGGAGGAGATCCTGTACTCTATTAAAATGGGCTATACTCTGTTACCATCTACAGTGAGATAGTCCTAGAGTACCTTATGCATTCACCTAAGACGACTCGAATGCGACAGCCACCTTTTTTTTTCCCTTCTCAGTTGATGTATTGATCCTGAAGTTCAATATGACTGAGATGTGCGCTAGCTGGTGGGTGATCACTATTGGCCTCGAGGACACACCGTGGCGCCACCTACGTGATGACGTCACTCACAGGTTGCCGGGTTGACTTCGTCTGATAGAACACCGCATTTCCATCGCTTTTGCTGTGGAAATCTTGCGTGCTTCCCTTTGCTTTGACACTCTGTGCTTAAAGAAGCGGTAAGACCTTATAATAGGAGCAAGCAAACTGCAAACCGGTGCCCACGTTGGCACTCTCGTGTCTAATTTGCATCGTAAATTCGTGACTAAGAACTGGTGCAGCCATGGGGTTTGATGCAAGTTGTGTCGCGAAAGCAAAGCCGCCGTATTTCACAACTACGCATTCTATATGTAATGTCAAAACAATCACAGCGCTGGCCTCTCTAGTGGAGGCCCTCGCGGCCAAGAGCGTGAGGTGAAGCAGCGAACTTTTTACAGGCACAAAGGGAACAAGAATGTAGAGAGTGTCACGTCCTTTTTGTTTCCTTTGTCCCTATGCAAAGGGCGCTACTGAACCATACGGTACAATTATCCTGGCCCACCACCCTCTGAAAGCTTTTCGTACCTAACGCGGTATAGCACTGCTTCCGTGATCGCAGGCACCTCTCCTGGTTTTGCATTGCATCCGTGATCGCACGCACCCCACCTGGTATGCACTGCCTTCGGGATCAACCCAATTCTGACCAGGCAATTAAGTCAAACGACGACGCCCCGTCGTGGTGGTCTAGTGACTAAGGTACGCGGTTGGTGACACGCAGGTTGCGGGATCTAATCCCGGCTGCTGCGGCTGCACTTTCGATGGAGGCGAAAATGCTGTAGGCGCGTGTGCTCAGATTTGGGTGCATGTTGAAGAGCCCCAAGTGGTGAAATTTTGCGGAACCCTCCCCTGCGGCGTCGTTCTAATCATATGGTATGGTTTTGGGACATTGAACACCACGTATCAATCAATCGAGTCATGTGACGACGTCATCATGTGACGTCACGTGATGTGATTTCTTACTGCGGCGTCATGACGACTCTCACATTTTTACGCCTCAACACATTTGATGCATCACGTGCGTCAAAATTGTGTTGACGCTGCGGACGGGGGCAGCTGGTCAGTTTTCGCATGTGACTCGTCTTAGAATTGTAAACTCTGCCAACAGCGCCGCAGGGCGCCTGCTATTTACCTGTGCACTGCGCAAGTCAATTGCTCCAACTGGTTTCTGATCAAATCGTAAGTACCTTTTCCCGGGTAATGTAAATAAATACAAGTTACTAGTTAAAGGTTCGTCGTTGATAGCAAGAACGTTGCGTTTGGCATAGTAGCGACGTCAGAATCTACGATTAACGTTACCTGGACGTTGAAATTTTCAACTTTTAACCAGTTACAGAAACGTGTGTCTGTGTGGTGAAGTCAATTACCTCGTCTTAATATTCATGGTGACACGTAATCAATCTGAAGACGTTTGCGTGGACGCTGTAAGTGATGTAACTTTTATGAATATTGATACCTGTCGTACATATTTTCTAACATCTTCACCAAGTCTTGTAAATTCTGTACATATATCATCATGTACATTGTCCATATTGTGATTTGTGCATTTACGTAGTATATGTACAGTTATTAGTACAACGGACTATGGACATCCTACGGACTTGAACACTTTAGTTTAAATGTGTAGTGTATGTTGTGCTTTGTCTTTTGTTTGTTATTGCCCCTGTTATACAGACGCTTGTCTCTTAGGTTTGTTGCGTCCCATGAGAGAATAAACTTTTTCTAAACAGGACGCTCGTTCCATAGGTTTGTATTGTGCTAAGAATCACGTGTGAGGCCTATGGGACGGCTTTCAACTCTCCTATAGTTGAGTACCAAGTACTCTGAATCGTTACCCACTCTTTCCAGACATAAGGCATTTGCCTGCTGGTCAGTCCTGAGATTGTTCACGGTGTAAATTTTTGTAGCGAAGGTTTGTTGCGTCCCACGATGGAATAAATTTTTTCTGAAGAGGCGCTCAAGTACAGGCGCTCTAATTTTGTTTAAATGTGTCATGTGTGGCGTGCTTTGTCATATGTTTGTTATTGTGCTTGTTGTATAGACGCTTGTTCCTAAGGTTTGTTGCGTCCCACGATAGAATAAACTTTTTTCTAAACACACATATATGTGTGTACGTTTGTGCAATGACTGTCAATGACAGAAAGATGCCTTTGCGAAGCAACCCCGTAAATTTCTGTAACGCGGTGCTCCAATGAATTGGGAAAAAGTGAACTGTGACCAGCCAAACTGCCGGCTGTGTATTGTGTACACACCAGCGTCTTGCGTGAGCGTGTTAGAAGTTGAATAAACTTCTCCTTGTTGTACCGTACTACTATAATGTTATGAAGACTTTGCGTTCAGGGTACATACTGTAAATGAAATTGTTCTCAACCGGAATGACATTTGCTATATAGTATACGAAGTTCTCTTAATCATTAAACACTTCGTGTACAAACACAAGTTGCAGTGATGTTGATATCACAATACACGGACAGCAATTGATTCTCCCATAGTAGAACGCGTGCAGTGCTCTAGAGTGCTCACAATTTGTTATAAACCCAACGATGGCTGTAGGCTGAGCTTACGAAATTTTCTTAGGTTGTAAGCCAGTGTAGTGTGCAACGTGCTGTAGAGTTCCTTTCTAATTCGGCAAAGGTGCAGCGTATCATGGACTGCCCGCAACTTCCGCTGCGGATTTCGACAGACCAGCATTGGCGGGTCCGGAGGCTGAACGTACCAAGATTCGGGAAATGTCGTTGGGAATGTGTGGCCAAAATACTGAGCAGCGCTTTAAGATCCGTGATGTCAACATTGGGGATTTTAGCGGCAAGATTAAAACTGAAGCCCTTAACCAACACTGGGGCACACACACACACAGAAAGAGAGAGAGAGGTTTATTTACGGAAAGGCAGAGCGGTAGGCCCGAGCGAAAGCATACTCTCGCTTGTTCCTCTACACCTGAGGAGATGAAACGGAGACGAAAAAGAGTAATGAGTGAAGAAGGTGAGTTAGGAAGGCCAAAAAATACCATCCCGTCAAAGTGAAAAAAAAAAAAATGTGTTTCATAATAATGAACCTATGGTGAAGACATTAACGACAGTAGAGTTGTTAGAGTACAATTTCTCATTCTGGATTAACCTAGCGAAATGCTTTATGTTCTTTTAACATTGCTAGCTCATTTACTTCTTTTTTTTTTCAATATCTTGACTTTATGTTCGGCCCACGTACAATGCTGTGTAGAGCGTTGGCTACCAATGCGCCTTGGCTTCGAGGTAGAGCTAATTAGGAAACACTCGTTGTCCCACTTGGAACAAGAAAAAGTCGAACGAAGTCGAGGGAGAGAGAGATAAGCAGACAAAGGAACCTCTCGCATGTTCTCGTCTCTGTCTGCGCGATAGCGCGAGAACTAGCTCCCGTTTTTTTTTTTTTTTACCTCTACGGCTCCCTTGATGGGACGGTGGCACTCCGAAACAGTCACTGAATTTTTAACAAGTGGACGATGGAGAAAAGGAAGTGACCGAGCCACAAAAGGATCTCGCGACGAAAATATAACTGGGTGACTCCAACGAAGAAGCAGGGCAGTCTTAGGTCTGGTCGAGATTGGGACGGGACAAGGAGGACGGTAGGGAGGAAGGGAGAAAAGGCATCTAGACTACAAACGGAGACAACAAACTGGAGTAGCGTAAGTAAAATGAAATCGGGAGAGGACCGATCTACAGGGCAGGAGAACAGAAGTCTCTAGCTTACGTTACGGGACAGTGTTTATTCAGAAAGTGCAGGGTCAGACCGGGATACTGCAGAGGCCGTTGTTTTATCTATCTATCTATCTATCTATCTATCTATCTATCTATCTATCTATCTATCTATCTATCTATCTATCTATCTATCTATCTATCTATTCATCTATCTATCTATCTATCTATCTATCTATCTATCTATCTATCTATCTATCTATCTATCTATCTATCTATCTATCTATCTATTCATCTATCTATCTATTCATCTATCTATCTATTCATCTATCTATCTATTCATCTATCTATTCATCTATCTATTCATCTATCTATCTATCTATCTATCTATCTATCTATCTATCTATCTATCTATCTATCTATCTGTCTGTCCGTCTGTCCGTCTGTCTGTCTGTCTGTCTGTCTGTCTGTCTGTCTGTCTGTCTGTCTGTCTATCTATCTATCTATCTATCTGTCTGTCTGTCTGTCTGTCTGTCTATCTATCTATCTATCTATCTATCTATCTATCTATCTATCTATCTATCTATCTATCTATCTATCTATCTATCTATCTATCTATCTATCTATCTATCTATCTATCTATCTATCTATCTATCTATCTATCTATCTATCTATCTATCTATCTATCTGTCTGTCTGTCTGTCTGTCTGTCTGTCTGTCTGTCTGTCTGTCTGTCTGTCTGTCTGTCTGTCTGTCTGTCTGTCTGTCTGTCTGTCTGTCTGTCTGTCTGTCTGTCTGTCTGTCTGTCTGTCTGTCTGTCTGTCTGTCTGTCTGTCTGTCTGTCTGTCTGTCTGTCTGTCTGTCTGTCTGTCTGTCTGTCTGTCTGTCTGTCTGTCGCGTGTGTGATGAAATCTCGTTAACTGACGCAGGTTATAATGAACAATCGGAAACAAAAAAAAAATGAAGCCAGCTTCGCACTAAGGATGCCAAGCTTGAAGGAAGTACGGACCTGAGCAGCCTTCTTTCTCTTCAGTTTTCTCTCGCTTCCTATCTTTCTTTTATGCTCATTTCCGTGGTCTTTTTTGTTTTTCTGTGTATTTCTTTATATTTCTCTCTATTTCCATTTAGTTCTTGTTTTGTCTTTATATACTTTTTTTCTTTTTCTCGTTTTCTTCCTACCTTTTGTTTCCTCGCTTTTTCTTCGCCCTTGCTTCTTCTGTTTTTTTTAATTTTGTGCTTGATTTTGTTCACTCTAAGCCAAGCGCACTTGTTTTTTTTTTATGATAGTCATAAGAGATCACCATCAAGGTGCTCGGAGAACAAGAAGAAGGAGACTTCTCCCTGGCGCGAGCGCGTGCTGGGTACGCTACACGTTGGGCGTTAAGCGAAGTGACGGCGACAGCGCACAACAGCCCCCCCCCCCCCCCCACCATTAAATGCTCCGCACTTATTATGGACAATAAACTCTATAACAACTTCTACGTGATCCTCCGGCGTGTGGAAGATATGCAACATTGTCAGCTACATCCCGGCAAGGTGGAGGAAAATGAATACTGAAAGCTTATCCGATGCTGAACTCAGTCTGCAACCCTCTCGAAGGTAACAATCTGTTGAACGCAATGAACGTCCGGGAGAAAGAAGTGATTTTCACAGCAAAGTTTCGTAATAAAAGAGGAACAGAAACAGTCGCGAAGCGCATATTCGGACGAAGGAAAATGAGCACGATTAATTAGAACAAAACGAAGAGAGAGTAATGGCAGAAATGAAATAAGCAAAAAAAAATATCATTTTAAAAACAATAAGAAAATGAACGCATCTCCACAGAGTGAATGACGACGAGTGGGTGAAGCTATAGGTCCTAAGGTCCACTTGTCCCTAAGGTCCCTAAGGTCCCTAAGGTCTTAGGGTCCTAAGGCCTACTTGTGTAAAGGACTAACACATGCGTGAATGGACGGGCGGATAGACAGACGGCTAAGTTTATCAAGTATAGTGTTGTCATATATATGACTAATGTGCGTAAGAAGTCGGTTTTTTTACGCACATAATTTCGCTTTTCGTTGTGCAGGGGCGTTCAGTTTCGGTTTCGGTTCTGTGTCGCGTGACAGATGAGGGTGACGACTAGGCTAGGCCTTAAGGAGTTGCTCTTCGAAAACGCAGACAGAGAGATAACAGTATAGGGTACTGCCGTAATAACGTCATCAAAGGCACGGATGCAGGGTAATGCCTCTTGCATGTGAGCGCTGGTCTCTCCATCTCATCCTGTCCTCCTCTGCTTGCGCAATTCCACGGGACGGTGTTTTACTTCAAACTTCTTTTTTCTTTTTTGTCTGCTGGACGGCAGTCTTTCATGTACGTACATTTCGAATCGAATGCGAAAGCCAGTCAAACCGAAACAAGGGCGCGCGGGGGGGGGGGGGGGGGTCAAAGGGGAGCAAGGGAGGAGTGAGTTGGAGAAGCATATATAAGACACACGTGCACCTCTCGTCCAGAGCACATTGTACGTACGCCACTCGGCCTCAATATTCGTTCTCTGGCTATACATTTCTATCTCTTTCACTCTACGCTTTGCACCACGGTTCCTGAATTCGGATTGTCTCATTAATTCGGCGGTAGATTTTGTCTCTTTTGCCTAATAAAACACAAAACCACGAACATTTGCCGAGGAAACCTTGAAAAGTGGAGTGAACTCTAGGAATTATTTTTAGCGATGAAAGAAATGAAAACGAGAGAGACAATGAGAGAGGAAGAAAGTGACATAAAGTGTAGAAAAAAAATTATCAGTCCTTGCTTCTTCAGCTGCGGAGAAATACTGGCGTCGCTACAGAGATGATTCTCTTCTCGAGCTTTGAAGTCATTCTTTCGCTCATCGTTCGTGGAAAGTAAGATAATAGTAACAATATTCGTAGATAAAAAGAGATTCTGAAAGGTGCTTTCAGGCATTCGTCTTCCGCGGAATTGGAACTAGGGAGCGATAAAAAAACCTGGAATTGTGTTTTAACGTTCGTAATGACGGACTCCTCGCGGTCATTCGACGAACAAGAAATAGCGAAGAAAGATAGATAATTAAAAAAAGCAGATGAGAGATCTATATATCGGCAAGCATTTGCATTATAGGCTACACGAGCGACGAAAAACCTGAGGATTTGAACTGCCGTTTCAAAATAGCGCGTGCTTTTATTTTCTCAGCTCATTTCTTTACTGGAAAGGTGGATGGAGCTAGGAGAAATGAAGTAACAGCGTTCGTGGGATTATGCCTGTGCTCTTTCTTTGATACGCAAATGAGGGAATCCGAAGCTGCATTCATTGTTATGCGCATCTTTTGTTTGTTTGTGTATATGTATGTATGTATGTATGTATGTATGTATGTATGTATGTATGTATGTATGTATGTATGTATGTATGTATGCGTGTATGTATGTATGTATGTATTGCCGCAGAGACTGCCTTCTACCAGGAGAACCAGCGCGACGCTATGCAAGCGTCTACAACTACCAGGAGAACCAGCGAGACGCTATGCAAGCGTCTACAACGTAGCGCACCTGCGCGCGCTGTAGCAACGCGAGTCATTGCTCCTCGTGCTTGGGCTCGCGACGGTGGCCTGATCGACGGGTTGTGAAAAAAGGTGTTCGAGAGAGACGCTAGTGTGGAACGCTTTAGCGGACTCAGTTATTTACCTATTTTTCTGGGCACAAGTTCGCCCTTTAATAAAGCTATTGTTTGTGTCACCCTCTTGCAATACGTGACATTCTGGTGGAGGTGCGGGGGTATGATTGGAAGTCCCTCAGGCGCAAGAGAGCGGAGCCCCGACCCTCAACGACTGGAACCTGGCGAATTGACTCCTGTACACCAGCGTTCGAGCCGTCGTCTTCGAGGAGACCCGCCTGAATTCGGACCGCTCACCACTGCTCCAGCAACGCAAGCAGCTTTTACAAACGACCCCACAACGATGGCCACCGCAGGTTCTACATCCGAGCTCATCGTGTCACCACCGTGCCTGCCTGAGCCCTTCCACGGTGACTCGCACGAAGATGTAGAAGACTGGCTGGAACATTTCGAGCGAGTCGCAAGGACCAATGCCTGGGATGAGACAAGGAAACTTGGACGCGTGTACTTTGCGTTGCAGGATTCAGCGAAGGTGTGGTTCGAAAATCACGAAGCGGTGATAACAACATGGGAAGATTTTCGACAACACTTGCTCGCTGCGTATGCCAGCACCGACCGCCGAGAGAAGGCAGAGAACGCTCTCCAGTCCAGGAGTCAACGCACGAATGAGAGTGTCAGCATGTATGTCGAAGACATGTGCCGGCTCTTCAAACGCGCTGATCCGAACATGACGGAAGAGAAGAAACTGCGCCACCTAATGCGTGGAGTCAAGCAGGACTTGTTTGCTGGGTTAGTTCGCAATCCACCACGCACGGTTGCCGAGTTCCGCACCGAAGCAACAACCATAGAGAAGGCGCTACAGCAGCGTGCCCGTCATTACAACCGAGACGCCAGTAGCGCACCAGTGGACGTCCTATCGGCAGGCCAAAGTAACAACAGTGAAACGCTAAGAGAACTGGTGCGATCCATTGTAAGGGAAGAGATTCAGAAGTTGATGCAGCCACAAGTGATGCCAACAGTCTCGACCCTCGCCGCCGTCATTCGTGACGAAGTCCGGCACGCCATCCTTCAGCCGGAACCTGAGCCGCAACCTGTTCGACTGGAACAACCACTGCAGACACGTCGCATGCCAACGTACGCGGACGCTCTACGCCAGCCTGCCGTGCACAATGCTTCTTTCGTAGCCCCCAGTACACGCCCGTCGGCTTCGCATGGCTCGCCCTTTCTCGGAGAGCTGAGACCACGAAAAAGCGACGTGTGGCGCACACCCGACTGGACGCCGCTTTGCTTTCATTGCGGAGAGGCTGGACATCTTTACAGAACGTGCCCATACCGGAGGGCCGGCCTGCGGGGGTTTTCTGTGAACGCACCATGCCCGCGTAATGGTGAAAGACCCATGGAGATAGAAGATTACCTGTCAAGGCAGCAACTCCCATCTGCTAGTTTTCAGCACCAGCCAAGGTCACCGGCGCCGAAACGTTACCGATCACCGAGCCCCCGGCGTCCAAGTTCCCCATTCTCAGGTCCACCAAGACGTTCAACGAGCCCGCGGCAGGAAAACTAAGTCCAGCGACCTGTGGAGGCAAGGCCGCTGTTGTTCGACAAGGCGAAGATCCTCCGTCAAGACCCGAGGGTAGCAGCGACAGGCAGAAAAGAACGGCTAAGATAAGTAAGGAATCAATTTCTTCGGACTTGCGCGTTACGGTGGACGAGCGGGAATTGAGCGTTTTAGTCGATACCGGTGCGGATTATTCAGTCGTCAGCTACGCGTTCGCGAGGGATCTCAAGAAAGTTTTGACGCCGTGGAGTGGTCCACAAATAAGAACGGCTGGGGACCACAGGATAACACCAGTGGGAAGATGTACCGCGAGAATAGGAATTCAGGGTGCTACTTACGTGGCTGAGTTTATTGTGCTTCCGGAATGCTCAAGGGACGTAATTCTCGGGATGGATTTCTTGCTAGCGAACGGTGCCATAATCAACCTACAAAATTCTAGCGTTTCCTTCTCGACGAAGCTGGCCATAGACGAGAAGGAGGTAGAGAGCACTGCATTGCGGGTTATCGACGAAGACATAACCGTGCCACCACGATGCAGCGTGCTGGTTGGCGTCAGAAATGACACATTTGCCGATTCCGAAGGCATAGCGGATAGCAACGTCGAGCTGCTACTAAAGAAAGGTATTTGTGTAGCCCGGGGCATCATTCAATTACGTGATGGGTGCGCCAGTGTGTTGCTCACAAACTTCGGAAATGCAATACAGCATGTTGCAAAAGACACTGCCATTGCCTTTCTGCACAGCTTTACTGCAGCGACAGATTTGTGTGGCCTCACGTCAGCACCACCTGCTTCGGGAAGTACGGATGATGTCGGAGCTGCGGTTTCAATAAATAGAAGTCTATCATCAGGCGAAAGGCAAATCATACAGGACCTCATAAGAGACTTCTCAGAGTGTTTCTCCACCTCGTCAAAAGTACGTCGCACGCAGATCGTTAAACACCGAATAATAACTGACGAGCAAACAAGACCTGTTCATCAAAACCCGTACAGAGTTTCACCCAAAGAACGAGAGGTCATAAAGGGTCAAGTGCAAGAGATGCTGGAGGATGATGTCATCCAACCATCCAACAGTCCGTGGGCATCGCCAGTAGTGCTTGTGAGGAAAAAGGACAACACGTTGAGATTCTGCGTTGACTACCGGAAACTGAACAGCGTGACCAAGCGCGACGTATACCCCTTGCCACGTATCGATGATACATTAGATCGCCTACGGCATGCCAGATATTTCTCGTCATTAGATTTAAAAAGCGGGTATTGGCAAATTGAAGTGGATGAAAGAGACCGCGAAAAGACGGCTTTCGTAACTCCGGACGGCTTGTACGAATTTAAAGCACTCCCATTCGGCCTTTGTTGTGCGCCGGCGACATTCCAGCGCATGATGGACAGTGTTCTATCGGGTCTCAAATGGCAGTCATGTTTAGTATACTTGGACGATGTTGTGGTATTTTCTGCAACCTTTGAACAGCATATAGAACGACTACGTTCAGTGCTTCACGCCATCCAGTCGGCCGGCTTGACTATTAAACCGGAAAAGTGTCAGTTTGGATATGAAAAGCTTCGTTTTCTCGGTCATGTGATCAGCGCTGAAGGTGTTGGCCCGGATCCGGACAAAACTGCGGCCGTTGCGCGATTCCCCAAGCCGAGAGACAAGAAGGAGGTGCGTCGATTTCTGGGCTTGTGCGCTTACTACAGACGATTTATAGAAAATTTCTCGAAAATTGCTGAACCTCTGACCAGACTCACAAAAGAGGAAGAATCATTCGTTTGGCATAAGGAACAAGAGAGAGCTTTCGAGGAACTAAAGAACCGTTTACAAGCCCCACCGATCCTCGCACATTTTGATGAAACTGCGGACACGGAAGTCCATACAGACGCAAGTAATCTTGGTCTCGGCGCGGTATTAGCTCAATGGCAAAATGGAGAAGAGAAAGTCATAGCCTATGCCAGTCGCACCCTGTCAAAAGCTGAAAAGAACTATTCTGCAACGGAAAAAGAGTGCTTGGCAGTTATATGGGCGATTAGCAAGTTCAGGCCATATCTCTACGGCAGGCCGTTCCGCGCCGTCAGCGACCACCATTCACTTTGCTGGCTGGCGAGCTTAAAAGACCCGTCGGGACGACTTGCGAGATGGAGCCTCAGGCTCCAAGAATACGATATTACAGTTGTATATAGGTCGGGAAGAAAACACAGCGATGCTGATTGCTTATCACGCTCGCCACTGGACTCTACCTCTTCGGAAGAGGACGACTTTCCGTTCCTTTGTGTTGTGAAGGCTTCAGATATCGCCGAGCAGCAACGATCCGACACAGAACTGCTCCCATTGATAAAATTCCTCGAAGGGCACGACTCCCAAGTTCCACGTGTATTTAGGAGAACATTATCGTCGTTCTGCCTCCGTGATAATGTACTCTACAAAAGGAACTTCAGAAGCAACAAAGAAAAGTTCTTACTCGTTGTGCCGCAAGTCATGAGACGTGAAATATTACAAGCTTGCCATGATGAACCGTGCTCGGGTCACTTAGGTGTCAGCCGGACATTCGCCAGAATTCATCTGAAATATTACTGGCCCAAGCTGTTAGCATCGGTACAGCATTATGTGAAGACATGCCGCGAATGTCAAAGGCGCAAAACACCACCTCTGAAAACTGCCGGCCTGCTCCAGCCCATAGACCCACCTGAGACTCCTTTTCAGCAAATTGGAATGGATCTTCTCGGGCCGTTTCCAATGTCATCCTCAGGAAAGAGGTGGATTATTGTCGCAACCGACTATTTAACGCGGTACGCAGAAACTGGCTGCCTGGAACGAGGAACGGCTGCGGAAGTTGCCAAGTTCTTCGTTCACAACATAGTTCTGCGACATGGCGCCCCGATGGTAGTTATCACCGATCGCGGAACAGCATTCACATCGGAGTTGATGCAGTGCCTGATGAATATGACTAATACCACTCATAGAAAAAGTACTGCGTATCATCCCCAAACGAACGGGTTGACGGAACGCCTAAACCGCACCATAGCGGATATGTTGTCGATGTACGTGGACATAGAGCATAAGACGTGGGACGAAATCCTACCTTATGCAACGTTCGCCTACAATACGGCAGTACAGGAGACCACCCGCATTCCTCCATTTGAGCTGGTCTATGGCCGTATGGTGACTACAACACTCGACGCTATGCTCCCTGTCGATAACGACAATTATGAGCCATCTGACGTTGAAGAATTCCTACAAAGAGCTGAAGAAGCGCGCCAACTAGCGCGACATCGAATACGTCAACAACAATGTAGGGACGCGAGCTACTACAACCTGCGCCGCAGAGAAGTCAAATATCAGCCAGGCGATCAAGTGTGGGTGTGGACACCAATACGCCACCGTGGGCTGTCAGAGAAACTTCTTCGACGCTACTTTGGTCCATATAAGGTCATCCGCCAACTCAGTGACATAACTTATGAAGTTATTCCTGAAGGACAAGAGCGCTCAAGACGTCAAAACCATGCAGAGGTCGTACATGTAGCCCGCATGAAGCCCTACTTCGAGAGATGCTGAAGCATTCCCCCTTGCGTACTTCCCCCAACCGCGCATCGGGACGATGCGTATTTCGGAGGGGGAGTAATGCCGCAGAGACTGCCTTCTACCAGGAGAACCAGCGCGACGCTATGCAAGCGTCTACAACTACCAGGAGAACCAGCGAGACGCTATGCAAGCGTCTACAACGTAGCGCACCTGCGCGCGCTGTAGCAACGCGAGTCATTGCTCCTCGTGCTTGGGCTCGCGACGGTGGCCTGATCGACGGGTTGTGAAAAAAGGTGTTCGAGAGAGACGCTAGTGTGGAACGCTTTAGCGGACTCAGTTATTTACCTATTTTTCTGGGCACAAGTTCGCCCTTTAATAAAGCTATTGTTTGTGTCACCCTCTTGCAATACGTGACAGTATGTATGTATGTATGTATGTATGTATGTATGTATGTATGTATGTATGTGTGTGTGTGTGTGTGTGTGTGTGTGTGTGTGTGTGTGTGTGTGTGTGTGTGTGTGTGTGTGTGTGTGTGTGTGTGTGTGTGTGTGTGTGTGTGTGTGTGTGTGTGTGTGTGTGTGTGTGTGTGTGTGTGTGTGTGTGTGTGTGTGTGTGTGTGTGTGTGTGTGTGTGTATTGATGTATGTGCATGCATCTGAGCAAAACTTTGTTTCGGGCTAGTTGGAAATCCATAATTACAAACTTCATGGGGCAGACGTTCTTACAAAAAGGACAAAGAAACGTGACAAGCACAAGCGCTTACTTCCAACTGAAGTTTACGATCAGAACTCGGAAATACATACAACGAAAGCGAAAGAAGGAACAACTGTACCCCATCACGTGATCATAACAACACGTCTGCATTACGCTGCCTTTTCATCACCTGCCATCAAAAAAGTGTATTTCTGTTTGAGATTAGAGAAAGGGATGATGTGTTTAAATACTCGTAATCGCAGCAGTTCACTGCAGCTTTAACTGTATCACGCATTCACCGGTGTTTGTCTCTAAACAAAACTGCAGTATTGCCAAAGTACAGCGTGCACACACCCTCAGACATGGCAATATTGCACCAGTTGCTCTTGTCTTCCTCTCGCCACGTTGCTTCTGTGCTCACTTGAGTGCGTTGTTTAGGCATCTCTATGGGTGCATAAATGTACGTATACATATCTTGTACGCTAATTTTAACAAGCCCGGCCATCGTGTCGACTTGAAAGCGCCAGCCTATACCGGCCTTTTGGGTTTGAAGGCGATGAGTATGATTGGAGCTACTTTCGGTCTCTCGCACTTGACCATTATCGCACCCGCTTGTCGTACGTTTATTAGCCGTCGACTACTGCGTGTGGCATTTTCCTAATTTCACAGTAAACGAATTTCACGCCTTCGTTTAGCGATTTGATTTTAGCCTCTTTTACAGTAATGTTATACCTTGCCATCTAAACTCCTTTGTCAACGTTGACGCCATATTGCTCCGACCATGATACGGAGCTATGTTTCCAGTGATTAGTTCTGCTCGACGTGTTGGTGTTCCCGTAGGCATATTCGTAATAATAATAAGCAATAACTAAATATTATCATCAGTCGTGGCACCTTTTTTTTCTTGAACCTTCCACCCTAGTGCCCCTGAAAGCCATTCATCATCACCGTGTCAATTTAAACGTTTGATCGAATCGAATCGTGTTTCTCCAAGGCGCGTGTGTAGTCGCACATCAAGCGATGCGTGAAATCGACGGAGAAGAAGAGGAGACAATCAACATACCATTCCAGGTGGCAGTACGACCCCGTTGGCAAAGTGCCAAGTTTGACTACGTGCTATAAGCAAGCACCGTGAAGCATAGAGAGAGTGGTGATGTACTTTATGGGGCGGAAAATAAGCACTCCAAACTTTGAATTGCTACTTCCGCTTGGCTTTTTCTTCTCTTTCTTTCTTTCTTTCTTTTTCTTTCTTTCTTTCTTTCTTTCTTTCTTTCTTTCTTCGTAGTGTAATTCATAATTCATCTAAGTGAGAAGCAAATTTTTCCACATAGCACGTAGACCTTTCTAAAAGAAGACACGTTGGAAAAGGAAAAGAAAAATAAAGTAAGAAAACTGTGTAAGAGGTTGAGTCAAACGTAATTGAACTGCTGTTCGAGGTATTCAAGTCTCGCAATCTTTGCACCATAGATTTATTTTAAACGAAACTGCACTATTTGTTCGTTTGTTTGCGTTTGTTTGTTTTTGAGCTATTTTGCACGTCACCGTGAATCGCATAACCACTTTATCCAAGGTTACCGCCTCAGATAGTGCTTTCTTTGAGATGTACGTAAACGGAAAGATACAAAGTTAGGGTCGATGTGCCGGCTGCGCCATGTAGTAGCACTTGACCTAAAGGGACGTCACACCACGTTCCAGACAAGCCGAATGATTTATTTATCACAAGCTTAAAAATTTGCTGTGAAATAGCTAATTAGGAACGCGCGAATATTACAAATTTTCTCAAATAGAATGGAATATCGTTTGATTATATTTTGTACTCGAATGAAATAGCACGTATTTTATCTACCCAATATTTTTTAGAATTAATTTTTGAATATTTAGCACGGATGGAAAATCCCCAAAGAAAAACACGTTGGAAGGTCGAAGAATCATTTTTTTTAATCAGCGAATAACAAAGACGCGTGCAGGGTGGGGCTTTGCGGGACTGTCTAGGCTTTTTTTTCATCTCCATAAGAAGAAATTCTTGCTTCTTGCTACCTCGAAGAAAGAATGTGCCCTCAAAATACTACTTTTATTGTGAGAATAGTGATGTTACGTCATAAGATAATATATCAAAAAATGTTTTAGTGTTACTTGAAGGCGACTTTAGTAAAGTATTACGTCGAATGCTGAAGTAACTGCTGTATTCACACTTCCATAAAAAATATTCTAGTCTCTCTAGTATGTGAGCTTACCTCAGTGTACAAATCATGACATGTTTTGTTGGTTAAGTGTAAGCCTTTTGTTACTTGGTTAGAGTATGCGAATATTTGGCTGAAAAAAATTAAGGTGGTAGCATTGTAGGCCTGTCTTGAAAAAATGGTTGCCCTACTGTTCGAACATCTTTCGAATTGTATTCGATACATTTTTGATTCGGTATGGTTGCTAGTCAATTTGTCAACGGTTTAGTTCTAAATTTCACTATTTGCACACGCCTAGAAAACATTACTGCACCACTATAGATCATGATCACGGCATTTACGTCATCATAATAATGAAGACATTGACCGTACGATAAAAGCCTTGGGAAAAAAAATATTTGCATGCAAAGTGTCACTGCAGTTAATGTTTTGAGAAGCACATCTGTCTTTGCAAAAACGTCGATGCCTTGACCAAAACAGGTCAGCTTGTCGAAACGTTAGGTCCATCCACACCACTGTATGAAATATTTTTTTTAATAATTATAACGACTTACACGGAAGGCTCCGCAAAGGCAATATACAAAAAGCTCATTTCTACTCGCTGAGCTTTTTTTTTCCCGACATCAGAGTTTCACAGGCCGAATAAATAGAAAATCTGCAGCCTCGGAAGATTACTCCCACAGACTACAAAGTGTCGCACCACGTTACCCGTTTGAAAGTTCATCCGGGCATTCTACGAAGAAAACTTGACACTTGGCCGTTTTGAGCTGTATACTTTCAACAAAGCCCATTATTCTTAGCTGTGCCACACGACGAGCGTCATCCTCGCTGTAATATTTTTTTTTTTCCTCTGCTTAAGTGTACTGACACTGTCCCCGTTTGACGCCGTCTTTGAGAGAGCAATATGCTTCCATCACTTTTGATGACGTCATTAACAAAGCGGGACCGGGCCGCTGCGTGCTGAAGTTTGTGGAAAGTCGGCGACGCTGTAACGAGAGTGACTGTCAGGTGCTTGAGACGCCTCGAGAGGCCGGCTCTGAAGGCCCGCCGTTATGAAGACGCTAATGGACGCGTTCGCATTCTGGTCATTTGTCCATTAGTCGACGCGGAATAAAACTGGCTGGTGGTATAATGTTGGGCTCAACGGAAGCGCTGGCATTCATGACAACGAGAAGCAAAAGAGAGAGAGAGAGAGTTAGAGAGAAAGAAAGATAGATAGAGAGAGAGAGAGAGAGTAAAAAAAAGATTATACACAAAGGCAGCTCTCGTTTGTGAGAAACATTAGACGCTCACACCATACGCCGGCCGTAGATACCCAAAACTAGACAACTAGTTTAGGCAACAGTTGGCATTATAGAGATATTCCTAAACCACTTTATGCAACAGCTGCGTTATCAAGTCCTAGCCAACTTTAGCTAACATAGAACTGTGGTAGTTTGGGCTAGTTGGTTTGACAGGACGATCGTTATAGCGCGAGAACAGAACGACAACACGTCGTGTCCTTCTTCTCTCTTTGTCGTCGTTCTGTTCTCGCGCTATAACTATCGTTTAGGTAACAGTTCTGTAAGCCAGTGCTAGCCGATATAATGCGGCAACTATAGTATAAACTGGTCTTAACCGTCTTCAGATAACTATAGTTGTATTAACCAGTCAAGTTCACCATTAGCCTGAAGTTAGTATTAGCCAGTTCTGGCCCACTTTACCCACATGTTTTAGCCAGTCATAGCCAGTTGTATAATCCAGTGTTTGCTAGCGTTATACAACAGTTAGCAATAAACTATCCTAACCAGCTTTAGGAAACAGTTGTATCAACCAGTTCCATCAAACCTTAGGCAAACTTTAGTGTTAACCAGTCCTACAGCCCCCTTTAGTCGACAGTTGCATTAGCCAGGGCTGACTAGTGATACGCAGTCCTTGTGTAATACAGGGCTAGTCAACCTTAAACGACCATTGTATTAGTCCCGATGGAGGCGGAAATACAGAAGGCCCTGGTGCTCAGATTTGGGTGCACGATAAAGAACCCCAGGTGGTCGAAATATTCGGAGTCCTCCACTACGGCGTCTCTTATAATCATATGGTGGTTTTGAGACGTTCAACCTCACATATCAATCAATCAATCAATCAATCAATCAATCAATCATTTCTTTCTATCTATCTCTTTTACTATGCCGTGGGCTTATCATTGCTTCGAAAGCTGGGATAAAACGCACTCTTGAACGAGAGATACCAGCAGGAGTGCTAAAAAAACACAAAAGCGTCCGAAATCGCGAAACCAATCCATCAGCGCCCGTCCGCTCCAAT
Organism: Rhipicephalus microplus; assembly: GCF_043290135.1. Taxonomy (NCBI): domain Eukaryota; kingdom Metazoa; phylum Arthropoda; class Arachnida; order Ixodida; family Ixodidae; genus Rhipicephalus; species Rhipicephalus microplus. The sequence goes on along the minus strand of NC_134706.1, from coordinate 31,116,566 downwards.
CATCATGCTCGGGTTGAAATCACTTTCGAGGTGAGCGCGCCTCGTGGTTCACAAAGGAGGAACTCGCGTGGTGCTTCACGTGAGTGGAGGAAGCCTCAACGAAGTTTCGGGGAAAACGGGAAAGGTTCACCGCGATCGATCACAAACAACGCAAGAACGCGCCCTGTAATAAAAGGCGCGGCAGAGAGTTCGCGAAAAGCGCTCGTCGGACTATAAGAAATCGTGCCTGAGAACAAAACAAAACAAAAAAAAAACACCCTCTGCACCCATTCAGTTTCATCTTACGACGCTCCTCGGAATCGCCCCTGGACCCCTCGAAGCGTTTCTGACGTTGAGGTTCCTGCTATGGTGGTTATCCCTAAAGGTGTAACGCAAGCATTCTTTTGTTTGTCGTTGTTGTGATCCAGAGAGGCAGAATGTTGAAGGTTTCCCGACAGACGTATGTTTTACTTCAAACCACTTCGCTAGCTCCCTGTTTTACGCGTTCATCCTCAGTTTCACTAAAAAAAATAAAAAATAAAACAGAGCGTAAAACTATACAATAAAGAAAAGTCTTTTAACCGGCTGAAAGGGGCGGTTCTTCTCTGACCCCCCCCCCCCCTTTCTCGAGGCCTTTTCTCAGTCAAGTAATTCGAAATTGTTTCTCGCGGCAACGGGCCGTAGAGATATTGGTATAAGACCACAGCTGCAAAGAAGAAGCGGTATACGCGATGGGCCGCTCGGGAGGTTATAAGAAGATTGCCTTCTGCGGCTGTGATTCGGTAAGGGCCATAAAGGTTGCAACAGGAGGGCGTCGGAGTGGACCGCGATACGGCTGGGTTAGAAGGCGATACGTGGTACTCCGATTGATATACGATTGATTTAAGCGGAACAAAAAGGTCTGGGGGTTCCGAAGGAATACTGGGTTCCCAAAGGGAGGTGAATATCGCAAAAACCGGTTATCCCACTGTGTTGCCTGTCTAGGCACAGAGACTTTCATTTGAAGCAAAGTTTTTTTATGACTTTCAGAGTTTCGTCGTTGTGCGCGAGAAACCCGGTGATGACGAGCGTGCACAGGCAAAAAAAAAAAAAAAGAAGGACGGCCATTGAAGGTGTGCAGGTCGCAGACATGTTTGTAATGCGTGGTTTTCCAATAATTAATGCTCTCGTGATCATGGGCCTGACAGGGACAGTATGCTGTTTTCTTATCTAATCTAATCTGATTTCATCTATCTATCTATCTATCTATCTATCTATCTATCTATCTATCTATCTATCTATCTATCTATCTATCTATCTATCTATCTATCTATCTATCTATCTATCTATCTATCTGTCTGTCTGTCTGTCTGTCTGTCTGTCTGTCTGTCTGTCTGTCTGTCTGTCTGTCTGTCTGTCTGTCTGTCTGTCTGTCTGTCTGTCTGTCTGTCTGTCTGTCTGTCTGTCTGTCTGTCTGGCGGCTGCATTTCCGATGGAGGCGGAAATGTCGAGGCCCGTGTGCTCAGATTTGGGTGCACGTTAAAGAACCCCAGGTGGTCAAAATTTCCGGAGCCCTCCACTACGGCGTCTCTCATAATCATATGGTGGTTTTGGGACGTTAAACCCCACATATCAATCAATCAATGTCTGTCTGTCTGTCTGTCTGTCTGTCTGTCTGTCTGTCTGTCTGTCTGTCTGTCTGTCTGTCTGTCTGTCTGTCTGTCCATTCGTCCGTCCATCTGTCCGTCTATTGTTCTGTCCATCTGTCTGTCTAGTGTTCTGTCCTTCTGTCCGCCTATCTATCTATCTATCTATCTATCTATCTATCTATCTATCTATCTATCTATCTATCTATCTATCTATCTATCTATCTATCTATCTATCTATCTATCTATCTATCTATCTATCTATCTGTCTGTCTGTCTGTCTGTCTGTCTGTCTGTCTGTCTGTCTGTCTGTCTGTCTGTCTGTCTGTCTGTCTGTCTGTCTGTCTGTCTGTCTGTCTGTCTGTCTGTCCGCCGACGACAAGGTGCTCTCGTGATCACGTTCTTAACTTTGGGATAGAGAAAAATTGGCATGATATGGTAAGAGGGCTTGACGACTACGACGGTCTGGTCACGACATGAATAATGTGAAAATCACGGCACGTGTGACGTCAAACCTTTTCCTGCTGACACTTCCGGCACATACCCGTATTCATATTGCCCACGAAATATGGGTGGTGCACCGTACAATTCAAGATAGCGCCCGTAGGAGGGTCAACCCGTTAGCTAGCATAAGAACAGATAGTACGTGCGGGCGTGCGGAGTTGCCTCTTTCACCGGATAAAGACATCAGCAGCACTGAAAATGTGTTGACGTATGAACTGAACGGCTTTCCGAGGTAATTGGTAACGAGCCTGCCTGACGGATTTGCCACAGCAGTAGGCCGCTACCGAGTAGCCCGCCATCATGGCTGCATGGGACCGAATGTTTAACGTAATGATGGTTTGCAAACACATTACGCCGTCATCATTACTTGCACTCCAAGTAACTTGGAGTTGCTTCTTCAACAGAACGCAAGCATTTATCTTCCCATTAAGTAGTGCTTCGTGGTCAAGGTGGTTTCTTTCAACATCACTGCTGAAAGAAATCTGAGAAATATCCTCCGCCGAACTACTTCGACAACACTAACACCGCGTCACACACACACAAAACGTTCATCTGGGCGCGAAGAACATTTCGCTCTGAAACCCGCAAATAAGCGAATCGCTTGCAATGTGCTGCCATCTATCGATTAACGTACAAAAAGAAGTGGCGCAGCGTTAGCACACTGGCTAGAGCGATGGCCAAGATTCGGTAGAACAAATCGCGAACCCGCACGACTTTACGAATGTTACACGAATGTTTGGGGACTCGTGCAGTGCAAAAAACACCAACTTATTCTATACGCACGTAAAACAATCCGAGTTTCAACTGCCAAGATAAGACGATAACATTTAACCAACTTACCTGGCCATGGAAAATCTCGCGAAGCTTGTTTGTGTACTCTGCGGGCTATAATCGAAAGCGTGAGTTGCCACGTATTTCCACGAAAACTTCGCGTCTCGCTGGAACGAATCGGATTTATCGTGCACGTGTGACGGGCGGTCTGCTTTATTCACTATATAGCACGAAACATGCAATGTAGTTAGTGTTCTTTTAATGCTAACGCGTTAACACATACGCTAGCACAGCCGAACAAGGAAGCGTCTGCCCACTGACCATCCTTGAGAGGACGCTCCTGATTTCCGCGTGGTGGCGTGACAGTCTGTCGGATGAAAAAAGCGCGAGGTGCGCTATGTGTACCGAGGAACTGTGAGAACAGACATTGGTAATTTAAATACGAGAGCGTTATGAAATACGGAATACCGACATCTACAGCGTTGCCCCAACGAACGCAAAAAAAAAAATAAATATGGGGGTTCCGGCGAATCGACTTGAAGCATTCTGTTTAGCCATCAAGTATTCTACCGCTGTGCCAGGCCAGGCCTCAGAACTTTGGCAAAAGACCCCAGGCGTGACGTCGGCGAAACGTCTATTGTGGTTTGCCGTGCTGCCCGTCTGATTTTATAAACATTAGACTTGTACTGCAAAAAATGATACATGCCTCACGTCGGGTTATAGCGTCTATTGTAGTTGCGCGCCTTCAACTGAAGTTGTTCGATACGTATCCACGGCTATCATCCACGCAAGCACAGGTGCTACATTTCAGCTTACCGATTCTGGTGTTGTTGACGCCCATGTTGATCTTGGGATCGTTACGTGACTGTAAATGATTGGTTATATAAAACAAATTTTAACACGTCTGGACGTATAACATTTGAATGTATGTCAAGCATTCGCTCGTAACGTTTTGACCAAGAAAAATATTACACCACAGTCACCGCATTCTTCACATGACATTGATTCCCGTAGTACGTGGGATGTGCCAAATATTTTTTCCTGCTCTTTTACTACGTTTTCCTCATGACGGTGGTTTACCAATTCATAAATTCCTAAAACGAGCGTCTTTATTCATGCCAGTCAGTGATCGTCACATCTCGCGCTCTGTGTAAACTATCGGTGTCGCGACTCCGCTATGCCGAAACCGAAACTTCTGTGAACAAAAAAAAAAGGTTATCGAAAGGCTGTTAACCACAACAAAACACAATAAAGGGCGACAACGCCGTAAAAAAACACCGACCACCTTTAACCACCCATCAATTAGAAGCGTATGACAGAACAAAAAGGTTAACAATAAGAAAATAAAAGGTTAATAAACAGAACTTATTAGAAGGCCACGATTGACGATCCGGTGAGCACTGCTTCGCCCCATCATCAGCATATATTCGCTTTGTGGATATGCGTGAATTTTCGTAACTCGTGCGTCATTGCGATGTTCTTATTTAGGGACGGCTTACTGTTCTCCCGTGGTTAAGTACCAAGTACTCAAAATCGGTAAACATTTTTTTCTAAACCACATCATTCCGAGACTCCGTTCACACACACGCTGCAAAGGGTGGCCAGTCGCCTCAATCTTTGATTTGATTGATTGATTGATTGATTGATATGTGGGGTTTAACGTCCCAAAACCACCTTATGATTATGAGAGACGCCGTGGTGGAGGGCTCCGGAAATTTCGACCACCTGGGGTTATTTAACGTCTCAATCTTTGATGAATAGTGAGGTTGTGAGCACACTGAAAAGGAAGCACCCGCAAAGCAACGGGCAGTAAATTACGGCGTCTTCTCCGAGTTCACGTTTCACGCCGTCAAAGGAAACCATTCGACCGCGACGCTCTGGGCCAACCCAAGCTCATGACGCGTGATGTGAAAACAGCTCCCTCACCATAAAAAAAAAAAAAAAGATTTATCCTCTATAGACAACCCCGTAAAAGGAGAGACACGAGCAATCCATAAGCGTGAATCCACGTGCACCCTTTCAGAAATTTTCTACCGCCAACTGATAGACTTCAATAACCGAACGCTCTTCTCTTGCTAACAGCCAACTAAAACCACTACGTAAAAAAGAAAAAAAAAGGTTCCGTTGGCCTGAAACGGAGGCTACGATGCCACCAACGAAGCACACCACTTCCAATTTTTCACCCTCTGTGTACCTCGTCTCGCACCGATACCGCGTCAAAGGAACCGATCTGGAGCGCCACTTCTATTCGTATGTAAAGAAAAGACGGAAGTCTAAAGATGTACGCAGCTCAACACCGTATAGCGTAAGTTCTCATACTAGACGCGCATGCATAAACACACACGTATAGAGTAGAAAAAATAGAAAAGCGGCGACGAAAGATGAAGTAAGACGACAAAAAAAAAAAAACGGGAGCTTCGCGAGTACACTGACGCGACGACGTTCCTCCGGTTCACGACGACGACGCTGAAACAGAGGAAAATAAGGAAATAGTGTGCGTGTGTGCGGGAATATTGGGGAAAGGAGAACACACCCTTTTCCCCCTTCACTCCTCAAGAAGCCACACCGAAGTATATATTGTGGAGGGGCGGAACTCGGCCAAATGTCACGGGAGCGAAGCGCCTCGTAAGAAGAAAAAAAGTACGTAAGGATCACCAGAGTTATACCTAAGGACAGCGGAGTGATAGGGGAAAAAAGGGAGCTCACAGGCTCTTTCATCATATTCTCCCGTTTTCTTCCCCACTGAAGCTGCGAGAACGACGTCGACGACGTCGAGGAGGCCCTGTCGCGTCGCGTCAGCGGTACCGGGGTAAACGGGGAACGTCGCTCTCTCTGCGTCCTCATCGACGGCGCCTTCTGGCGAAGGAGACGGTGACTGGGTCCCTTCCTTTCCGGATAGGGACGGGCGGGTAGACGAGAAAAGGATCCCTGCAGCCGACTCCGACTCTTCCCGTGATCGCCTTCATACCTTTTCATTCAATCCTCGCATTCCTCGATGTGTGTCGTGTCGCGTTTCCACTGAGCCGTTCAGATCTATGTTGTCGTTCCCTATTTTCTCTGTCGTTTTTCTCCTCTGTTCCCTATTTTCTCCTCTGTTCTCTTATCCTCTTCTCTTCTTTATTCTTTCCCACTATTCCTCACTCAATCTGTCCATCTATCTCTCGCCAACTTCCCTCCTTTCCCCTGCATACTTTTCACACTCTCGTCACTCCCAGCGTGTCCAGTGAGCCGTGAATATCTCGGACAGTCTTCTTTCTCCCCCTCCGCTCTTTTTCTCTTGTGACATTTTTTTCTCACTATCACTCCATCATTCTCGCTTCTCGTTTGACGTCTTCCCTTCACATCCCCTCCTCCCCAATCCGCGCGCGTGCCTCCATTGCTCGTCGTCGGGTTTCGCCGAGAGACCCGTGAAACCTGGCGTTGTATATACGCCCGGCGTCATCCGCCAGCGAGCTCCCGGATGAAGAGTAAGAAAGCGTGGAAGCGGGGAGATTTTCGGGAAGCTAAGGAATCAAATTTCTTCCCGGTTGTAATTTTGTGTTTTTTATGTTTTCGCGCTGCCTCTGCAAGGGTTCGATTGACGACTTCAGATATAGAAAGTATATGAATGGCCGGATTGTGCTGGCTACGAGTGTTAAGTGGTTGTCGGTGCTGCCTATTTATTGCTGCACATTATGTGAAAAAAAAAGTGGAGCGCGGTCTCACAAGGGAAGAATGAAGTGTTAGTGCCGGAATCATTCGCCGCGGCCATATTTCTGTAAAGTCGTTGTTTGTAGCCTATAATGACCGGAAAATGAACCTGTTGGCCCAGTGATCGATGATAAGTTTTGTTCTTGTATATCAATAATTAGGTTGTTTATAGAAGGAGAGAAGCTGTAGTGGCCCGAAAAAAAAAGTGATTGGCCGGGATGACAAAGAGTTAAAAAATTTCAGGCCGATGAGCTTGCTCTCCGTCGTATAGAAGGTATTTACTAAGGCAATTACGAACAGAATCAGGGCAACATTAGTATTCAATCAACCAAAGGACAGGCTACGCAACAATCGTACAGACTACGCAACAATCGACCATGCTCGTACTAACAATCAGGTGACGGAGAAATGCCCAGAATACACCCAACCACTGTGCATAACCTTCATAGATTACGAGAAAGCCTTTGATTCAGTAGAGATATCAGCAGTCATGCAAACACTGCGGAATCAGGGCGTCGACGAAGCATATATAAACATCTTGGAAGAAATCTGCAGCGGATCAGCTGCTACCTTAGGGCTCTAAAAAGAAAGTGACAGAATACCGATAAAGAAGTGTGTAAGACAAGGGGACACGACCTCCCTTATGGTACTTACCACGTGCCTTTACGACATTTTCAGAGGCCTACAAATGGGAAAAAGTTAGGGATAAGAGTAACTGAAGAGTACCTTAGTAACCTGCGCTTCGCCGATGACATTGCATTGCTGAGTGACTCAGGAGACGAATTGCAATTTATGGTTACTGAATGCGACAAGGAGAGAAAAAAAGGTGGGTTTTAAAATAACATGTAGAAAAGAAAAGTAATGTACATTAACCTCAGCAGAAAACAGCACTTTGTGATGGATGGAGAGACGATGGAAGTTTTACAGGAATACGCCCACTTAGAAACGCTGGTAACCACGGAGCCGAACCACGAGAGTGAAATAACTAGAAGATTAAGGATGGGGTCGACCACATTCGGCAAGCACTCTCAAATCATGAATGGCAATATTTCACTAGCTTTCAAGAAAAGGGTATATAACAGCTGAGTCTATCCGGTACTTACCTATATGGAAGAGAAAATTGGAGGATTACAAACACGGTCCAACTTAAATTGATGAAGACACAGCGAGCAATCGAAAGGAAAATAATATGTGTAACTCTAAGGGACAACAAGAGAGCACAGTGTGTCAGGCAAAAAAAACGGGTGTTAAGGAGATCATTGTTGAAATCAAGAAGAAGACATGGTCATGGGCAGGGCACTTAGCGCTTAGGAAAATTAAGCACTGGTCGTTAAGGGTAACTGACTGGATTCCCAGAGAAGGCAAGCGGGCCAGGGGGAGACAGAAAGTTAGGTGGACGTTTGAGGAAGTTTGCCGGTATAAAGTGGCAGCAGCAAGCGTAGGACCGAGTTGACTGGCGGAACATGGGAGAGGTCTTTGTCCTGCAGTGGGCGTAGTCAGGATGATGATGATGATGATGATGATGATGAAATGTACCGCGATCCCGCATAAGTGCTGTTCGTACCCACAGTCATGGTGCTCGCCTACTGACCCGAAGCTCGCCGGATCAAGCGCCGGCCATGGCAGCGGCATTTCAATTGAGACGAAACGCTATAGAGGCCCGAGTACCATGATTTAGACGCTCATTAAAGAACCCCAGGAGGTCATACTTACTAAGTTCTCCCCTGCATTGCGGCGTATCGTGGTCCTGGGATGAGAAGTCCCAATGACCATTGCTATCTGAAATGATTTTCATGTGTGCAGATCGTTAGGCTCCAAGCTTCTGTTATAATGGCTCACAATATGTGCGAATACCCGAGTTTCGCCCTTATATTCTGAGGGAAAAAAATTGAATGGCCGTCATTATTTCACAAGCAGCAAATTTCACGACCGTTTTCTCTTTATTTTTCTGAAAGCGCGCATTAAGTCACTATCTTAACGAGTCTTATATGGCGGTAACTCAATCAGTATATAGTTGAAAATTCATCGGCAATACGATGTTTTTCAATAATAGGTCAGAGGGAAATCTGACGTCGGTGTGAGTTGCAACACGTTGGGCTTCGACTATAGCTGGGTAATTATGTGTAGCGTATGCAGTTTTTCTAAGCTTCCTTCTCCGTTCGACTCCGTGCGACCTGAAGCCTTCTTGTGGCATGACAAAGTTTTGCAAACATTGTCATGTTTCGCAATCAAACAGTGTAACGTTTAATATGAGGTTTCGGGTCGAGATTAAGTACGCATTCCCACAACACATGCAGAGGTAAACACTGTCGCAATCCGTTTGAGCATGACTGAGGTACCCTTGAGGTGCGCGATTTTTCGACGGACTTCGTGCGCTGCGATTTCTCGGTGGCTTGGCGTTCGGGCATGTACTACACAGCGTCTTTTGCTCTAATGTATATCTCTCTGTATAACGCCAGATTAAAGGTGTTCGACGATAAAAAAAATCACCATACGAATGCCCCCGATGTATGTATACGTATTCTATATATCTTTTTTTTTTTCAAAGCACGTTCGGCCCGTCGCAGCGTGGCGTTGTACGTATAAATCTCCAATCTCTCGCTATTAGCATACTTTCCATACGCTGCTGTCTCGAAGGTAGCGGTTTCGATCCCGAGCGCGCCGGTCGCATTGCGATGTAGAAGAAATGGTGGAGGCCCTTGCACTGTGCGATGTCAGCGCGCTTTGAAGAACACCGGATGCTCAAAGTTTTCGAAGTCCTCCACTATGGCTTCCCTTCATACGTAATCATATCGCGGTTTTTGGGACGTTAAAACACGCATGATATTCTTACTTTCCATACTAGTGGTGTGAACTTGCACGCTGCAGTGCCCTTCACCCTTTATTAGTCAGTCTTTATTAATTACAAAAAAATGATTTCCACGACATGTGGTTGCATCACTCCTTACGGGCGCTCATGGTGACACAGCCCGATCGAAAGGCCCTCGCGCCCATTTAATCATGCGGCTTGCGAAACGTGGCTTCACGGGTAAACGTGCGCTTTCACTTTGGGAGCACACATAGGTATTGCCATTATCCCATGTTAACCACCTTTTTAATCCAATCAGCGCACATAGGTATTGCCATTATCCCATGTTAGCTCCCTTTTTAATCCAATCAGCGCACATATGTATTGCCATTATCCCATGTTAGCCCCCTTTTT